>NC_027755.1:2888779-2890415 GCF_000695525.1 Brassica oleracea var. oleracea
GTCTCGGATTCTTCCTCCGAAGGACGAGAGGATGGGGAGGAGGATAACGATGGAATCGAGGAGGCGTTGCTGCCACGTCCCACTGAGGAGGAGACGATCTACGAAGCTGGGGATACAGATGTTCCTCCACTTCCTGTTGTAGACTCTCTTGCCCCTATTTCTACTCGGGCGGAGGACCCGACTGCTGCCGCTACCAAGGGTCCTGACGATCAAGATTTTGTGCCTTGGTGTTTCACCTATGTTCTTTTCTCCTCTTCTTTTTTGTTTGTGGTCTTGATAGACCCTGTTGTTGTACGATTAGACATGCTTTTATTTTATTGGCAAGTCGCTGTTTTAAGCGGACTTTAAATTTGTGGGTTGTGTTTCTCATCTGTACTTGCAAACTTTGTTAAAGTAAATGTCAGTATCTTTAGTGTCTCGCGATGTGTTCGCTTAGAAACAGTAGATTCCTGACCTTTGGCTTTTGCAAATTGATAAGGAAACGAACCGCTAGGGCTTTATTCAGCTCTTGTCGCGTTTCAATCGAGACGACGTCTAGGCGCATCGTTCTATATCGAAAACAAGGGACTGAATCTAAGAGTGGAAGGTTCTTTCGTCCGTTTCCTCAATGACAATTGAGTAATTGGGTAGCTAGTCCATTACGCATTTAGTCGAGGAAAGGTTAAAGATTCACTCCGTTTAGTCGGTCAATGCTTCTTGGGCATAGGTGACTAGCGACTGTTGGGTCCTCAGGCTAAGTGTCCGATCAGGACATAGCCAGGAAATGGAACGATAGTGTCCGCGTATCTCCTGCTGGAGGCACGAGATCTGTTGGGTTTGATAACAGGCATCTACTCAGTAGAAGTTGAGACAATGAACAAGATTTTGACTTTGATTTTGTTACAGCTGGACTTGTTTAAGGCTGCCTACGTAGCTCGGTTGAGGATCAAGCCATTCGTAGTTCGTTTTTCTCGAGTAAAAGTGGCCGTGAGTGGCGCATTTACTCGGTTGAGTAGAAGTGACCACAGGGGTGCATCTACTCGGTAGTTTTTTTTTTTTTTTTTTTTTTTTTTGAAATACACCTACGAGTAGAAACGTCTTCGGTGCATCGAGTTCCGTGATCGGGTAACTTCTTCGGCACGTGAAGTTTGAAGTCGGTATACTCCAGGTTTGACGACTTTGATTATTTTGTAAGGTCCCTCCCACCTGGCGCCGAGTTTACCGGCGTTTAGCTCCTTAGTGTTTTCAAACACCTTGCGCATGACGAGGTCACCGAGTTCTAGAGGTCGGGCACGGACCCTTTTGTTGTAGTAACTCTCGATCTGGTGTTGATAGTTCTGGATTCGCAGCAGAGCTTGATCTCGTCGTTCTTCTATCTCATCAAGGGTGTCGGGTAGCATTTCCTTGTTGAGTTCGACGTATTGAGGCATCTTGGAGCGTCGGAGGCTTGAAACGTTGACTTCAGCGGGAGCCATGGCTTCTACACCGTAGGCGAGGGAGAAAGGTGTCGATTTAGTCGATCCTCGCGGCGTTGTGCGATGGCTCCATAGGACCCCATCGAGCTCGTCGGCCCAGTGACCCTTTTTCAGATCCAGACGCTTTTTAATGCCATCGATGATGAGTTTATTGGAGGATTCTGCCTGGCCATTACCTTGCG
>NC_027755.1:2890819-2892047 GCF_000695525.1 Brassica oleracea var. oleracea
TTTACTCGCGGTCCAGCGGTGTAGTTCATCGTCAAGAACGACGTAATAGGCGCTGCGTGTTTTTAGTCGGCGTGCTTCCCATTTGTCGTTTGGGAGTTCTCCCTTCGAGAGGTAGTCGATAAACTTAGTTCTCCAATCAGGACCAAATCCGTCGTCATCTGGAGTAGCGGGTTTGATGACCGGGGCAACGAGGGTTTGGTCAGTTGGAATATCGATGCTTGGTTTCTCGATACGATGTATCGGGATGGTTCGTTTAACTTGATCCCAAAGCTTGCTGCCAAGGGCCGCAAGGGCGTCGGCGAAGACGTTTTCGCCACTGGGAACTTTGATGAGTTCGAAGAACTCGAACTCTGCTGCAGGATTTGCACTATTTTGAGATGTCAGGCTTTGCACTATTTTGAGATAGGCATCCATTCGGTCGTTGCGGGCATCGTAGTCGCCGCTGAACTGACTGGCGACTAATTGAGAGTCGCAATAGGCGCTTAGTCGTTTAGCTTTTATGGCTTTTGCTAAGCGGAGTCCGACGATCAGAGATTCGTATTCTGCTTCGTTGTTTGACGCGGGAAAGCCAAAGCTGAAAGACTGCCTGATTAGCTCTCTGGTCGGGGACTGTAGTTGGACTCCGGCTCCTGCTCCCTTGTTGGTCGATGATCCATCGACGTGCAGCGTCCAGTTTGAGCTTGAGAGTATAAGATCTTGTTCCAATTTTGGGGCCAACTTGACCAGGAAGTCCGCAAGGACTTGGGACTTCGCCGCTGTGCGGTTCTTGTAGGTAATATCGAGCTCGCCGAGTTCGATGGCCCACTTCGTGAGTCTGCCAGATCTGTTGATCAGTCAGTACCTCCACTGAATGTGACTGGAAATACGGTCGAAGCTTTCTTGCTGCCTCGACAACTGCTAAAGCCATCTTTTCCAGAGTCGGGTATCGCGTCTCTGGTCCGGTCATGCGTCTGCTTGTGTAGAAGATGGGGTTTTGTTCGCCGCGGTTTTCCTTTATCAGAACGCTGCTGACTGCAGCTTGTGACACCGCGATAAAGAGAGATAGAACATCACCGACGTCCGGCTTAGCGAGTACTGGAGGTGTTGTCAGGTATTGCTTGAGTTGAAGAAATGCATCCTCGCACTTTTCATCCCAAATGAACTTCTTGTTTCCTCGCAAGAGATCGTAAAAGGGGAGGCACTTGTCGGTGGATCTGGAGATGAAACGATTTAGAGCAGCTATCCGGCC
>NC_027755.1:2892172-2893776 GCF_000695525.1 Brassica oleracea var. oleracea
ATTCCTCGCTGCGTGACTATGTAGCCGAGGAACTCGCCTGAAGAGACTCCGAATGTGCACTTTGCTGGGTTCAGCTTCATGCCGTATTTGTTGAGAGTTTCGAAACATTCTTGAAGATGACGGAGGTGATCAATGGAATGGAGCGACTTAACCAACATGTCGTCGATGTACACTTCCATGGTGATGCCCAGCTTATCTGCGAACATCTTGTTCACAAGTCGTTGGTAGGTTGCTCCGGCGTTCTTCAAACCGAACGGCATGACCTTGTAGCAGTAGGTTCATCTATCTGTGATGAAGGCTGTCTTCTCGCGATCATCCGGGTGCATCATTATTTGATTGTATCCAGAGAAAGCGTCCATGAAGGTCAGCATCTCGTTTCCGGCCGTAGACTCGACTAAACGGTCAATGTTGGGAAGAGGGTAGCTATCCTTTGGGCAGGCTTAATTCAGATCGGTGAAGTCGACGCAGACGCGCCACTTGCCATTTTTCTTTTTGACGACTACCGGATTTGCCAACCATTCCGGGTAGCGGACCTCAACGATCGAACCTGCACCGAGTAGCTTGTCAACTTCTTCGTTTACGGCCTTCGACCTGTCAGGGCCGAGCTTACGTCGCTTCTGGCGGATAAGTTTGAATGTTGGGTCGACGTTTAGCTCGTGAGTCGTTATAGTCGGGTCAATGCCTTTCATGTCTGCCATAGACCAAGCGAATGTAGACACGTTCTTCATGAGGAATTTCAGAATTGACTGCTGCATTTCCTCAGAAAGGTATGCACCAACCCTTACGGTTCGACTTTGATCGGCGTCGTCAACTCGAGACCCTCGCTTTCCTGGGAACGGACTTTTGAGGTTGGGGGAGACACAAAATTAACGGGTAGAGATGACCGTTGGAGTTTGACTGTGACGACTAGGAGATCTCTAGCGGCCTTTTGATCCCCTAGCAACGTTTTTATCCTTCCGTCCGTGCCAGGGAACTTGACGCACTGGTGGTAGGTGGAAGGAACGGCTTGCATCGAGTGTAGCCAAGGGGTGCCGAGTATAGCGTGATAAGGAGCTTTTGTGCTTACAACGGCAAACTTAACCGTTCGAGTAACGCCACACGCGCGTACCGGGAGGCAGATCGTTCCCAAGATAGTTTCGGAGGATCCATTGAATCTGGTTAATGTCCTGGAAGACGCTTTTATGTCGTCAAGATCAACTCCCATCTTCTGTAGAGTTCCTCGGAAGATGAGGTTGACGGAACTTCCGGTGTCAATGAGGATCTTGGTGACATCATACTCTCCAATTCCAAGGACGACGAGAAGAGGATCATTATGGGGAGCGTGAACTCCTTCAGCGTCGTCCGGTGAGAAGGTTATCGGAAGATGACTTGTCGGTTTAGTCGGCCACTTCTGGGAAGTCGCGACTTGTCGACGATAGTCTTTTACAGAACGGACAGTGTCTCCGCTAGGAGGGGAGCCTCCGATGATGACATTCAACGACTGTCCCGTTTGTACTCGCTTAGAGTCTAGCAAGGTGCGGAGGTCTGTGGAAATGTTGGTGTCATGCGTTGGAGGTTGAAAATGACCTTTAGCTTGCTCCAACTGTCGTCGTAAGTCTGTTGGT
>NC_027755.1:2893919-2894438 GCF_000695525.1 Brassica oleracea var. oleracea
CTCTTAGATCTCCGGGTACAGGCGTATCGTCGTTATCGTCGTCGGACGACAAAGATTGCTGAGAGAGTATAACCTCGATGCGTCTGCGATTAGCAGGATGCTCTTCGTCGGCTGAGGAGTCTCCCTCACCATTATCCTTTGGGGTTTCCTCCTCGTCGTCTCGTCGTTGAGCGTCGTTTTGTCAACCTTTGCCGGTGGCTTTGCGCTGGGCTCTTCTTTCCTTGTTCTTGCTCCAGCTCTTGCCATTCTTTGGTTTAGCTTTCAAGGGTTCGAACTTAAATTCACCGCTCGCAAGTGACGAGAGATAATGAGCGTAGAGTGATTTGCATTCTGTGGTATCATGTCCCTTGACGTCGTGATATTTGCAATGCTTGGTGAGATCGACGGTCCTGGAAGGCCCCGCTGCTGACCCGGCTCCGGTTATAGGTTGGGTGGTGCAAACAGTATCGACTGGTTTGTCGAGCGAATCGAGCTCCCTTACCCACTTGTTCCATCCCTCTACGCGGACTACGAGAGGTG
>NC_027755.1:2894587-2913830 GCF_000695525.1 Brassica oleracea var. oleracea
GCTGAGAATGGCGTTAGTATCTTCTTCCATTCGGATGAAGTTGTCAGATCGCGCGATAGCGTCCTGGAGCGACGTAGTTGGGTTTTGGTATAAATCCTCCCGGAATTTAAAACGAACCCACAACGTGTTCCGCAAGGCGTCAATGGCGATACCGTCTGGAATTTCAATCCTTGAGGCTACGACTTTTAACTTCTCCATGTAGTCGCGAAGGCTCTGATCTTTGGTTTGGTTGAGGTTCCACAAGCTAGAGGCAGTAGCGCTGCGCGTGGTGAACATAATGTAAGTCTTGAGAAAAGCTGCTGACAAGTCGCGGAAACTTCCGATGGAGTTTTCTTCTAACTGGGAAAACCAGGTTAGGGCTTGCTCGTGGAGAGTTTCGACGAACAGTTGGCAGTAGCCTGCGTCCCTTTCTTCTTCTGGGAGTCGAGCCCGTGCCATCGCAATGTTGAAAGTTGTCATGTGTTCCACTGGGTCTCCGCCGGGTTTGTACTCGGGTAGGCGCAGTTTTTCTATTTTTCCGAGTTGGACGCTGGTCAGAGCACTAGTAAACGGAGTGCGTGAGGTTGTGGCGAGGACGCTCTCGATTTGCGGGGCCGCGCTGGTTACTTGATGGATCTTCTCGCTCATTTGTTGGAAACTGAGTTTGAGCTCGGCGAGCTCGCGTATGGTTGCGAGATCAGAACCTACCGGGGGTGGTCGGCGAGAAGGGTTTCGTTAGGCTCGGAGTCGTCTGAGAGATGTTCGCCTCCGGTCGCCGTCGGGTTGGTGTTAAAGAGGCGACGGTGTATCTGCTGGGGACGGCTTGTTTGGCCGTCGGGAGCTGTGAGGGCTGCGACCAGAGCAGCTAACTGGTCGTTGGTTGTCTTTTGGACTTCGTCTTGATGAGTAAGTCGAGCCATGATAGAGCTCATGAAATCTGTGGTGATGGGCGGCGCGGTTTCGGGCGTTGGGGTTGGTTCGCCGCCCAGAGCGCCGAGGGTGGCGTCGTTTTGAACCATGTAGATTTAGAACGTTACTTTAGTCGGCCCCACGGTGGGCGCCAATTGTTTGTGCAGGATTCAGTTGATTAGAATGATGAATTTAGGAATGGGGTGACTAAAGACACTTTTATTAGAATCAAACAAGAGGTTACAAGATTGACGGGAAATAAGGAGACGAGTCAAAGGTTTAAGCAACAGGATCAAAGAGATGATTAAGAAACCCTAGATCTAGCCGCTTCTGTATGTGTTGTCCAAAAGTCCCCCTTTCGTTGTCTCCTCTTCCCCTCTTATAGTGTCCTCGTCCGTGATGCCCTAATCGTGTCGTCCTTTGGGTCCTGTCGTTAAAGACCGAGAATGCAGGCCTTGGTATTGTTCTCTATAAGCCGAGCATAGTTAGTCGGCTTAACTGATCGGCTAAAAATACTCTGGGGTCGAGCCGACATCTTTAGCCGCTTAAGCCGACTAAACTGGTCAAGTTTGCCGGGGTAGGGCCTGTTATTCGATGGGCCTTGTGGAGGGATGTAATCAAACCTACATTATAGCTAATATCATATCAATAATCTGTGTATGTCAACAAGTTATATCAATATAGCATCTTGCTTCTTGTTATCGTTTGTTATTACTGACCCAAATCTAATTTAGTTATGACTTAGTGAGAGCTAAATTATACCAAAAGTAAACACTTAGCAAATGATTTATAAAATTAATGAATGAATACTAAATTTGCAGTTATTGAATTGCAGACATTACTCATTAATATTTTTTGTTGATGAAAGTGAACCCAACCCATTTTTGTTGTTTTTTGGATCACAGACCCCACTTTGCATTTTTCGCTACCAAACATTTACAGCTTTTTGAGTAAAGCAATTAATGCATATGGCTATTAAATAGGTGGGAATGGGTACAACTGCAACAGTACTAAGGCTGCTATAATTGTATGACTCTTTTTAGAGACGTCCCAAAAGTATCCATACATACACACATCCATGATAGTGAGGGACCATAAAGAGCGAGATGGTCTCACGTTTGATGCTTTTAGAGAGAGAGCTAAAGAAGAAGAAGACAACGAGAGAGTGATGATTCTATTTCATGCGCAGCCTAAAACATTCTATGAACAGATTTGGAAGAGACAAATTGCGAAACAGTAAGGAACATTGAGATCATCTTTCACTTAATTTACTTAGACGCATCATTTCACAACCTCTCTCTGAAGGTGGAATGCCAAAGCCTGAAACCATGTTCGTATAACCACAAATCCAAACAAATATCAACCAGCTACATACCGCAAAACACTATGCGTTATGCCGCCAAATAATGTTTCAATTTCCATTTTCCCTTTTGTTTTTCTCTGTTTTTCTTCGTGTCTCTGCAAATATGTAACATCGATGCATCACAAAGAGTAACAAAAAATATTAGTAACCAAAGAAATTTACTTACATGTACAGAAATATCAAGTAGCTTTGATTTGTTTGTTATCTTCGATGCAAATTTGCTGGTGTTCCTTCTTTCTGACCTTTGGATATCACATCATAGTTGATATATGCCAGCTGTGATAGGTTCTTCAATACAGTAAAAAGAGCAAAAGTTAGAATGCTATATTAATTGGCTCTTGATAAGAATCAAAGACGGAATCCAATTAATTACTCAGACGAATGTAACTAGTGATCCTCTCACAAGCTTAGTCACCTCGTCTTACAAACACATCAATTCAAGTGATTAAATCTCATAAAGACACCACTTCAAATGGCTAAATTTCAACTAACTCAAAATCATTTGCCACTTGAATTGGGTGGAGGCAGAGCACATGAGTTCATAAACTACCAACCTAAAGTAGAAGGATTCTGAGAGTTGTAGGTAATGCTAGCAACCTATGTAAAGATATCAATTCTGAAAATGAAACTTGCAAGGGAACTTCTACTGCTGTAAAAAACTCGGATTAATCGTCTACTTGGATGACAAGGGATCTTCGGAGGAACCTATACAGTACCTTGAACGAGAAATTATCGAATGGGTTATTTTTAGACACATTAGTTTCCAACTCCGCAGGTCCGCCAGGTTCATCAATCTGCATAACATCATTGCTCAACTTTAGGGACAATTTAAAAATGTAACGCCAATATTTCTGAGGAAAGACAGCAGATAATACCTCCTCGTTGTGATCATTGCTCAGGCAACCACTGCTGCCACTTTCACTAGAATCTCCATTCTCATTGTTTGGAAAACAATGCTTATCCGAAAAGCTAGGCTGGTAGCGACACTGGAAGTAACTTGTGTCAAGAACATCTTCTGAATCCGGCACAAAGGCAGCCTATAAAAAAACCATGCAATAAAATGCAAAAAAGAAGAAAAGAAATGAGTTTGCAAAGCTTACGAATTTAGAAGTAAAAAAAGATAAATGAACTCACCTTCTGCTCTGCTAGAGTGTCCCAGTTTATGTCTTTAAAGAAGATGTGCTGCTTGACCTGTGTCATGATATTTTTTCATCACAACACAACACTTCACCATAAAACTGGAATCAGTATTTCAAGAAAAATAAAATCAATGTCACCTCAGCCGCCCCTCTAGCTCCAAGTCTCTGGTGAGGATCTTCCGTTAGTAACCTGGATAAAGCACATGCGAGACAATTTTACGGAAAACAATGCACTTGACTCCTTTTCAGTTCAGTTATAAGCTGATCTTGAACCAAGCATATGATCAAAATAGGCATCTACTTGGACCCTTATGGGAGCATACATATATATAGTTCACAACTCAAGAAAAACATAAGAAAAACAGGTTGCTTATTGATGTTCACAACAGAACTGTCCAGAAGTTAATAAATTTCAATTACGCATATGGTTGGACGGAAAGAAAATCACTAACCGATCTATCAAATCACGGGCTTCATGGCTCATCTCCTCTGGAACACTAGGCCATGGTATATTTCGGTTGAGGATATTGTCAAATATTTGCTAGAACCCAACAAAGAAGATGCAGATCAAATATCAGGGAACTGGAGAGTGAACTAGAGATATAAAATACTCTGTCGCAACATATGATGTGAAACGAAAATGTTACAAAGATAAGAGGCCAATACAAAAAAAAACACCGTATTTCATGACCACCCAAAGGTAGAACATCAGTTTCTAGAGCCTTTAGAAACCTCTATCATTACTATTTACAAGAACGATGCAATATGTAGTCAATTTCTAGTCACTGACCTCAGGATGATCAGCATTGAAGGGCGGAATCCCCACCATGAATTCAAACAAAATGATGCCAACAGACCACCAATCCGCAGTTGCACCTAGACATTTATGGAAGTATATCAATCTTTACAGTCTTGGTATGGGATAAACAGAATTGAATATCTCAAAATATTGTCAGACTTAACGGATACGCTATAAGCTTTCCACCAGACAAGAAGAACTGTTATTCAGATTAACAATCTCAACCCAGGACTAATCATTTAATCTCAACTCACCACCAATTTCTACTCAAAAGTACGATTTGGAATATAGAGACAAGCGGATAAAAAAGATTAGAAGGAAGCATGTGTGCACCATGTCCTGTCCCCAGAAGAATTTCCGGCGCCAAGTAGTCAGGAGTGCCCACTGCAGACCGCTTATCTCGACTTCCAAACTCATGCTCCGATGTTGTCCATTTTGGTTTCTCCTCAAGAAACAAAGACGATGCACCAAAATCTGGACCAGAGAGATCATCGGTGCTGCTGATGAGACCAACTTTGGAGAGCCCAAAATCTGTTAACTGCTCAGATGAAACAATATGTACCAT
The DNA here is from genome assembly GCF_000695525.1 of Brassica oleracea var. oleracea. Classification (NCBI taxonomy): domain Eukaryota; kingdom Viridiplantae; phylum Streptophyta; class Magnoliopsida; order Brassicales; family Brassicaceae; genus Brassica; species Brassica oleracea. The sequence goes on from NC_027755.1 coordinate 2,899,342, forward strand.
TAGCTCTGCAGGGAAGCATAGTTCTGATATCCATATATTCTATTTACAGTCTCATAAATGCAGAGACTCTTATGAGCTTCAGAAAAAAAGACTAAAATCTGCAGAGCATTACATTGCATGACATTAACTAAACATTCTGAAAGCCTGATACAATTAAAAATAAGTTCCCAGAAAATTATTACCTTAACATGACCATCATGTGCAATCAACAAATTGTCAGGTTTCAAATCACGATGCACAACACCCTCAGAGTGTAAATATTCCAATGCAAGGATCTGTCACGAATAATCGACAATGAGTCACATCATCTTGATATCATTCCTTGATATTATGGCATGATCACTTACAACTTCCGCAATGTATACACGGGCATTACTTTCATCCATGCAACCAATATTCTTCAACAGTGAATAAAAATCACCTCCACCCAGGTATTCCATCACAAGATACAGGTTTTCGCTAGAAGTAAAAGAATAGAAGAATCGAACCTGATAAAATAAGAAGGGTATGGTAGAAATAAGGGAATCTCTTGAGAGAAAAGAGTATGCTATAAGAGTTAGCACAACTCACCACAAAGGGATTGCGGACGTTGATCAAAATATCTCGTTCAGCAAGTATACTTTCAACAGCATTCTTGCGGATCATATCGGCCTTCTTCAGAACCTATAGAGTATGACAAGATGTAGAAAAACAGTTAGACTGATTTTGCCAACCAAGTCAGCTTAACTCTACAGACAGATCTTTCACAAGAGCAAAAGAAGCAAAACGAACTGAAATTTAGAATACCTTAATTGCAAATAGGTCTCCTGTCGTTCTCTTTTTAGCCAAAAGAACTCGCCCAAATGCTCCCCTACTAATTTCTTTTATCTCATCAAAATCATCTATGGATATGCGGTCATGCAGATGTACTGGGCTGGTCCTCAAGCTGCGAATAACATCGTCATCTTCCAAAGGAGCATCTTCATCAATTACGGTGCTTGATAGGTCAAACTTTTCATCATCTAGAAGCTGAAGATACTTTTCCCTACATTATACAGAAAAACACTCTTTCAATATTTTCCTCAACTGACAAAAGTTTATAGTTCTTCTGGAGATCAGAAATTCATCTCCAAGAATACTTGGATTGCTAATAAAGACAGCAAGGGGTTTGATCCAAAATATATTTGAAGACAAAAATAGTAATAGGAACTCACTGTATCAACTTTTCAATGCGTGTCCCAAAAGTTTCTACTGTAAGCGCATCAAAATTTCTGCGGTCTATGACAACCCTCAAGTCATCAAGACAGGAAAGTAAGAGCCGAATGGATCGATCACCATCTGGAATGGCATTTGATGCGCGTCTTGCAATGTCAGCAAGTTCAGTCATCTGCATCATCAGTTGTCAACCGTGTTATTCGTCGGCGTGCATATTTAATAACAAAAGATAAGAAAGATATGAACCAAGAGCAGAACCATCACATACCTGTGGAATATCATCCAGGTCATGGAATGTACCCTTGCCTCCTAAAAACAATTCAACTGGATCGGATCTAGGGGTTGGAATCGGGGATCTAGGGGTCATGCTACCGCCAGATGAAGCAGTCATGCCTTGATCAGACTTGGGACCAAAACGAGTTCTGCATGACAATGAAGTGAAACATCTCATATCATCCATGAAAGCTGAATTATCAGCCTCCGGAAAACAGTCAAGCATGTCCTCGGACCCTCTTCGCGACCAGTCGCTTAGCTTTGGGGAGAGAACATCAGATTCTCCAGTCAAGCTCGCCTTAGATATTTTCATACCATCCGGGCTTTCTACCGTTGCTAGGCTATCCTTCTGTATAAAGGTCTCTGTTATCTTGTCAAGAGTTACAGCAACTGCCACCAGCCGCTCATCAACACTCAGACCCTTTTGGTCATATTTATCAGCCAATGCACAGACTATAGAGTGATCTTCCACGTGGGTGGTCGGAACATCCTCCTCGCATATACGACAAATAATTGAACTTTCCTCAGGAATATATGACTGATCCCCCCAATAACCCCAAGAAATATTGTGCCGATGCTTGGTCATATGTTCATGAGACAACTTTTTGGGAGAACAGTCTGGCGGCTTAGAAACAGCCATATCATCACTCGTAGCTACCTTTGGAGGTTCAGTTTTGCTATCAGTCTGCTCTTTTGATACTGTAGATTCTTTTACACCCTTTGGCGCTGGAGATGGAAGCTTTTTCCAAGAAGACATTCTGTCCATGTTTACAAGTGATTCAGAATCGTTTGAAGTTTCATTGTACGGTGAAGAGATAGGAGATGGACGATTAACAAAGTCCTCTTTCCAATTCAAACCACGCTGCTCCTGACTATAAGCTTTCTTGGTGGATGGTATCTTTAAGGCCGTGGCAGTGGCAGTATTTAAGCCCCTCGTATCCCTAACTTCTCCAGTGGGGGCACTTTTATCCGCAGAATGCAAGACTCTTGACTGACGCAAGGCCTCTTCCTCCTGTCCCCAACTTTCCTTATGAAACTGAAGTAATCTAGTACATCTGGTAAGGATAAACAGCATCCGAGTGTGAAGCTTCTTGAGCACGCCCGGGGGAAGCTCCTGACGTCTATCATCTAACTCTTGAACTATGCCCTCACACTGAAGCCAGAACTCTCCTGAGGTAGACTTGGTACAGTTCTGTGCCAAAATCAACAAGTCGTAGATTGTCACCTCCCACTCGGGATGACTTTCCGCATATTCCTCAGAAATTTCAATCAGGTCCCCAGCAAATACTCCAAGGTCCAAATTTACTTCTTCCTTTGCTTTATCAAATTTGGTCCGGATTAGATTCAAGATTTCCTGTATAAGCCAGAGACAGGAGCAGTCAAGATTAGAGCATGCATTAAAAACAAATTCCAAGTGAAATTAATAAAGAGACTCAAGAGTACCTCCAGGCTATTTGACCTACGAGGCTTCCATAAAGGATAAGGCCTTACACCTTTGGAGTTCAGCTCATGAGAAAAGCTCTTGATGTCACCAGAAAACCTCCTTCTTGGAGCACTGGTCATACGAAGTAAGGCTTGGTTACTAGGGGTTTCAGGCTCTACTTCATATGAATTCTACAAAGATAGACGCCAACGTCACTTAGAACTAGTATATACATAACACAAACAATTTTTTCTTTTCCAAAATTTTAATTTTATAAGGGTAAAGCAAGAACCAAGGAGAAAGGAACTACCATACCTCTGGTGTGCCAGCGTCGCTAGGTGATACCTTGAGCTGACCTGCTTAGTAGTAACATACAAAATCAAGTGTGAGAAACAATAGCTTAAACAACATTTGGCACACGTCACAACATCAAAGCATTCAACAAAGATGATCAAGAGAGGATCAAATCAATATACTGAGCATACCAGTGCTCAATGCCGGCATTGCGGGAACATTGCTTCTTCGATCAACATTCGCTTCCTTCTTCTTTGTATTGCTGCTACTAGTCGAACCAGAGTCCCAACGAGTACCCAACTTGGGCGGTACGATCGGAACTGCTTTCTCATCCCCGAAATTGAAGAAGCTCTCCTGCGGCAACGGGCCAGACCTCGTCTTGATTCGATTCAAACCTAGAGACGAGGCCATGATAGGTGTTTCGGCAGTCTGTTTACTCGCCTCAGATGACAATTTCGATTTTCCGGGAATTTGATCGGAGGAGGAGGTTTCTTTGCCCTTTGATGATGAACCATCCTTCTCCTTCTTCTTAAAACCATCTAAAACTCCGGCGAAGGGAGAAGTGCTTGAGTTAGGGCTTTTGGATTTGTGGTTATCGGATCCGATCGGAGAGCTCGAGCCCACGGATCGGGGACTGTTGGAGCTATCGGAAGATCCTGATTTCTTCGAGGAGAAGAAGAGCTTCGTTTTCTTAAACACCATATCTGATTTTGCCCTACTTTCTCCAAACTCTTCTGTTTCAAAGAAGACGCAACTGTGATAAAGGAAAAGTTAGTCAGACCTGTTAATGACGAAACCTTGACTATACCATTAAACGTTAATGACTTTCGACTGAGGATTAAGGACTTTAAAAAGTATTTCACCCCAGAAAAATAATAATTAGAAAGTATCAGAAATGAAGTATTTCTTATTTAATAATTTTTTGACAGATTATTTAACCACTTGTCTATTTTAATGATACACGTTTTCAATTATTAAAACCGGAGGTGGTTTGTTTTTAATTTGTGTTGAACATTTGTAGTAGGTAATAATATGACTCGATATGCATGTTTTGTTTCAATAAAATAAAATCATTTTTTTTGTTATGCATGTTTTCTTGGTTAACGCCTTCTGGATTTTATAGAATGTTTGGTGTGAATATAATGTGTGCCTTGTTGATTTACCGATGAGTTGTTAGAGATATTATTTTCTTAATATTAATCGTTTCCTTTAGAACATTTCCAATATACACCTCTATAATTTTCTCTAAAATAGAGATCTTTAATTTTAATTTTAATTTTAATATAAGCATTTGGTGTTCAGAAAAAGAAAAAAATAGATCTTTATTATATAAGTAAAAATGCTCTAATGTATGCCTCTATAATAGAGTTCCTCTATTTTAGAGAAAAATATAGAAGAAAGTTATTTTTTGCCTCTATATTTATAGGTGAAAATAACATATCTCTATATTTTTTCCTATAAATAGAGGAATTTTATTATATAGAAATACATTGGAACATTTTTACTTCTATAATATAATTTCTTTATTTTAAGAAAAAATATAGTGATAGAAATAGAGGTGGATTAGAGATGGTCTTAGTACAGTAACAGTTACCGTAATGGTTGATTGTCTTTCCTCCTCTTCTGTCACCCCCAAGTCATTCTTCCCCCCTCTCCCATCCGCCCATTTCTTTGAAATCTGTCCTACCTGAGTAGGTGTACTGCCAGCCACTCTTCATGTTATTGTTAAAACAACGTTGTGTACGCAGTGCCGTGTCCACACTTTTGAGGGTCTTAAGGCTTTTTTTTTTTAAACATGGTTTCTTCACAATTTTTCTTAAACAATTAAAGTTGTAAATACAGTAGGCATTTTTGTGAAAACAGAATGTACTAAACTAAGACCAAACTAAAATGTAAAGAACAAAGCACATAAACAATCAAGCACCTAATAACATATATATATATATATATATATACACTCTTTATACTTCATAAACACTAGCTGTTTGTTTCACCATTTGTTATCTCATCCAGCAGATCCATTTATATGATCCATCCAGATGATCCAACCAAATTTTATGGGACTGTTTGTTTGTTCATTCAAATGGTTCATCTAAGATGAATCATTTAAATGGATCTTATGTTTTTTTTATCTCTATTTCCATCCAAATGAGTTTAGTAAAAAAAAAATTACTAAAATATCTTTGTTTTGATTTATTCATATTTCTGATGTTAATTTTAACAATTAACTTTTATTTTTTAGTCTAAATATATTTACACTGAAATTATTTTAAAATTAGCATTTTGACATTCATAAATTATTCTTTCATATTAATTTATAAAATTGTATTTAGATTTCTATTTAATTTTTATTACAATAATAACTTCTAATAAACAAAAAGTTTAATAAACATTTACTTAAAAAACTTTAAAGTTCCAAAATAAAAAGAGTATTAATAATAAACTAATTATAATATTCAAATAAGAATATCTAGTTTTGCGTTTTTTTGTGGATAACAAGTTTTTTTCGTTTTTGATGGAAATTGCGATTTTCTTGTTTTGGTAGGGAAAACGCGATTTCCGGTTACGGGGAAAAACAAGATTTCTGTTTTCGGTGGAAAAATGAGATTTTTCGGTTTTGGCTGGAAAATGAGATATTTTTCGTTTTTGCTGGAAAATGCGTTCTTTTGCGGGTTTGGTAGAAAAAAATGTGTTTTTAGGGTTTTGTAGGGAAAAAATGTTTTTATGTTTTTGGCGGAAAATGTGTTTTTGCGTTTATGGCAGAAAATTGTTTTTTTACGTTTTGATGGTAAAATGCGTTTTCGTGGGTTTGACGGACAAACGCGTTTTTGGCCGGAAATGCGTTTTGCGGTTTTGGTTTTGGCCGGAAAGTGTGTTTTGTGGTCTTGACGGGAAAGTGCATTTTTCGATTTTGGTGGAAAACACATTTTTGTTGTTTTGTCATTTTTCTTGAGTGACAAAATGATATTAGATTTAGGTGTAATTTGTGAATTATATCAGAAGTATAATAGACGTTATACATTTTTGACAGAACCATCTCCATCTAGATGGTTCCATTTGGATCAGCCACCTGATTTTCAAAATTAAACTTAAATTTTGAAAACTCATCCAGATCCAGATGATCCATCTAGATGACTTGTACTTTTAATGCATAAACAAACAAAATTTTTATCTCCATCCAGATGATTCATGGGGACGATGAAACAAATAGCCCCCTACTATATTTTGTATGCATGGGGCCCGAATATTGGTGGAAAATGAAGGGCCTGAGCCTCGTGCCTTTTTCTATAGTGGTGAGCACGGCTTTGTGTGTACGCCATTGCTGGCTATTATTAGGATGGAGATTTTATTTTGTGAGAATGAATAAATAGGCTTTTGAGGTTATTACATCGAACGCTTAATAACTTTAGTCGTTTTTATTAATTAGGGGCTTATGTTTTCTGTAGGTTTAAGGCATGGGTTGGTTTACGACGGTTGGGCTTTGAGTTGACTAATCTAATGGATTGGAGATAGATGGCATACAGAATTTTCAAGTTGTGAAAGTTTAGTTAATTTTGTAAGACCCACTGAGAGGAAAAAATGCTGAGATTAGGTGTATAGACAATGTTGTTTTCATTTAGAAAATATAAAAAAATAAATGTTTTTTAATCTGTGTGTATAAATATAAAATGACAATTAAAATGAAACTGAGAAAATATTAGATAAAACTTGGGAACAATATAAAACAAAAAATTGGTAACTGAAGCAAACCAATTGATGTCTCCTAAATTTCCGGTGTAGACGAAGATAGGGCCACCATTGCATCAAAAATGAAGGTTGATAAGGTATTTTTGTTGGAAGAATTTTCAGCTCTAAAATCTTAAACATAAGTGGTCAAAATTCTAAAGGAAGTAACGAGATTCAAAAAGGTAAATCTCACTTTGAACTAGAGGCCTTCTTGTTTGTCTTAGAGAAGAAATATGTGACATTCATACCCAAAAAAAGATGGTGTAAATTTCTATCTGCTTTTGCAACAAACAATGAAGAACATGAACATACAACACAATTATATTTCTCTCTATAAAAACAAGCGTAACTAAGATACACACAAACAAGAAATTAATAGTGACGAAAGTGTAAGGAATGTATTTGTTATATTATTGACAAGGTACAAGGGAACATATTTATACAAGAGAGACTAGTTTAACTCTAAACAGACATTCCTAAAACAGAGTAAATGAAATATTGTGAGAATATTAACAGAGATATATGATATCTCTTACACGCCCCCTCAAGATGGAGCTGGTGGAAGCACTCCAATCTTGTTCCTTAATTCCAAGAATCGTGCCCTGCAGAGTGGCTTAGTTAATGCGTCCGCCAGTTGATCCCGAGTATGAACATGAGCAACGACCAGAGCTCCTTGTTGAACTTGGTTCCGAACAAAATGGTAGTCGATTGCGATGTGTTTCATGCGTGAGTGAAAGACGGGGTTTGCACACAGAAACGTGGCTCCAACATTGTCACATAGAATGACCGGAGAGATGGGTAATGAGACACCAAGTTCAGTAAGGATGTTGCATATCCAGTTTATTTCCGCTGTTGCATTGGCGACAGCTCTATATTCTGCTTCAGTTGAGGACCTTGCAACACCATTTTGTTTCTTTGATGACCAGGAGATCGGATGTTGGCCAAGATAGATGATGTATGAGTTGGTGGAGATATAATCATCAGAGTCACCAGCCCAGTCAGCATCCGAGTAGGCCTTAAGGACGAGTTTATTTGTAGCTGAGAAGAAGATCCCATGAGTTGGTGTACCAGCTAAGTGGCGAAGTATCCGTTTTGCAGCCTGCCTATGATCTTCTGTTGGCATGTGCATAAACTGTGAGAGTTTATTTACAGCAAATGCAATGTCAAGGCGAGTGAACTGAAGATATTGCAGGCTACCAACCAGTCGCCGATACTTTGTAGGGTCTGAGAGCAAGACACCGGATCGAAGATGAAGTTTTGGAGAGGAAGCCATCGGAGAAGTCACCGGCTTCGCATTTGTCATATCATGCCGGTGCAAAAGGTCAAGGATGTACTTTCTTTGACAAAGATGAAGGCCCTTGGGAGTTCGATGAGCTTGTATACCCAAGAAATAATTTAAGTCCTCCGGGTCCTTGATAGAGAAGCGTTCAGCAAGGAGAGTGAGAATTCGCTGGATCCCGTTCACAGTGTTCCCGGTCACTAGAATATCATCTACATAAATAAGGAGGTAGATGTAGAGATTTCCTTCGTGCAGGATGAAGAGAGACGTGTCAGCGAGCGAGTTTTGAAAGCCAAGACTGAGAAGAAAAGTCCGTAACTCCACAAACCAAGCTCTGGGGGCTTGCTTGAGCCCATAAATAGCTTTGCGGAGGCGACACACATGGTTTGGAGTGTCTGTATTCTTGAAGCCCGGTGGCTGATCCATATACACTTCTTCTGTTAGAGTGCCCTGAAGAAACGCGTTGTTGACGTCGAGTTGTTTTATTGGCCACGCATTGCTCACGGCTATGTCAAGAACCAGTCGCAGAGTAGTCGACTTGATTACTAGGCTGAAGGTTTCAACGTAGTCGCGCCCATACTTCTGATTGTAGCCTTTCGCGACCAGTCTCGATTTGCAGCAGCGGTGTGTTCCATCGGCATTGAACTTGTTTTTGTGTAACCACCTGCATCCCACAACATTGTACTCTGGTTTTCTTGGAACAAGCTCAAACGTGTCATTCCTTGCGAAAGCGTCCATTGCAGTTGACATTGACGCTCTCCATCGGTTGTCTTTGAGCGCTTGAGTGATCGTGTGAGGTTCTGTAGGATATGTTGAAGATAGAGCTGCTGCATAGTTGTATTTGGGGTTCGGTTTTGAGATCTGGTTCTTACGACGAGTGACCATCGAGTGTTGATTTTCAACTGGGGGTGGCAGTGGTGTTGAAGTTGCAGAGTCTTGAGACGGTATCGTTGAGGTCGACGATGGAGCCGGAACTGGTGGAGTGTTGTTTGACGTAGGTGTCGCTGATGTTGACGATGTGGCCTCAGGATTATTGTGACTCTCAGGAGAAAGTGAGTTTGTTGATGTCTCTGCATTCACACTCGTATCGTTAGTAGCACTGAACAAAGGTGTTGTGGAATTTACCTGCGCTGACGAGTGAAGTTCTGAGCTCGAGGTGCCCGTTTGCTCTACGAGTGTTGGCTGAGGAGGGGTTTGGTTTGTAGGTGGTGGTTGTGGTGAGATAGGAATTGTTGTGGCCGGTGAGGATGGGTAAGTCAGGGTTGGTGTGGTCGATGAAGAAGTTGTTTTAGTGGTGGTTTTGGCCTGGAAGGGGAAGACGGTTTCATCAAACTTAACATGGCGCGAGACTTATATGCGACCAGTTGCAATTTGGAGACAAAGGTAGGCGCTTTGTGAAGTGGAGTATCCAATGAACGCACACGGTGTAGACGTGTCCTCAAGTTTGTGAGATGTATATGGTCTTAACCATGGGAAACAGAGACAGCCGTATACCTTCAGCTTCAAGTAATTCGGTTGTGATCCAAAAAGCTTGTAGAAGGGAGAGACCATGTCAAGGACAGCAGTTGGTAGGCAATTTATAAGATAGATTGCAGCTGAGAATGCATAGGTCTAGTATGATTTGGGAATGGAGGCGTGAGTGAGCAAGGTGAGGCCGGTTTCAACGACATGACGGTACTTCCGTTCCGAGATGCCGTTGTGTTCAGGGGTATGGGGTGGGGATGTAAGGTGTGAGATGCCGGCTTCGGCGAGTATATGACGAAGAGCCATAAACTCTCCTCCATTATCAGAGTATAAGCTGCCGATTTTTGTGGAGAATTGGTTCTCAACGAGGGCCTTGAACGCCTTGAACGTATCTTTCACTTGAGACTTTAGTTTTAGGGTAGAGCCAGGTGTATCGACTGAAGTGGTCCACAAGTACAAGATAGTACTTATAATTGTCGACAGAAGTAATTGGAGAGGACCATAGGTCTGTGTAGATGTATTGTAGGGGGTGAGTTGAGTGTATAGTGTTTTGATGAAATGGAAGTTTGTGAGTTTTATTGATGGCACAATCTGAGCACAAAGTGGCTTGGGTTACAGATTGAGAGAAAGGTAAAGAAAAATTTGAAACAACAACTTTAAGAATAGAAGCAGATGGATGTCCTAGGCGATAGTGCCAATCAGACAAGATAGTTTTTGGTGTAGAGGTTGTGAAGAAAGCTTGAAGGGTAGAGGTTCTGGCTGGCCACTCATAGAGCTCATCCTTGGTCTTGCCTTGGATTAACGGGATCCCCGAGCTGAGATCCTTCACCTGAAAGTGAGCAGGGAAAAATTCAACAGATACCTTGTTAGAATTACATAAACGATAAACCGAAATAAGATTTTTCTGAATATTTGGCACACACAAAACATTGCTCAATGTTAAGTTTCGAGAGTTTGAGGGAAGTGAGAGGGAACCAGTGTGTGTGATGGGTAGTCCAGAACCATCACCAATCAAGACCGAGTCATCACCATGATATGGTTGATGGAGAGACATATTTTGAAGATCACTTGTTAAGTGATGTGTTGCGCCAGAGTCCATGAGCCACACAGTTGACGGGTGCTGAGCTGAGACAGCGAGATTGGCTCTGGGCTGCCACGGTCTGAATGGTGAGGAACTGACATTAGTGAATTGCTGAGGCATCTGAGGGCACCGGCGAGCGCTATGACCGAAGACACTGCAGATTTGACAGCGTCCTTGATATCCTTTTGACGTCTTGTACTCCTGCTTCTGCGAGTTGAACTGGTTTGGTCTCGGTTTGTTGTTCCAGTTCGAGTTGTTTCCTCTCTGTTGGTGTTGTTTAGGCCGGGATGTGGCCATGTTTGCAATCATCGGGATCGGGTTCGCAGAAGGTGTGGAGGACGCGAGTAGTTTTGCTTCCTTGTTGATGAGCTTCTCGTGGATCTCAACGATAGAAGGGCTTATGTCTCTGCCTTCAACTTGTTCAGTTACTGATTTGTACTCTTCTGGGAGACCGTCAATAAAGTATTCAATTTTGTCTTCATGATCTAACGGTTTCCCTAGCAACGTGAGCTGATCAAATCGACTGGTGAGGCCCCTCATGTACTCGTCGATAGTCTTATCTCCCTTGTTGTAGTGCTTGAGTTGTAGAAGCAGTTGCTGAATGTGACCTCGACTTGGCGTAGCGTACGTTGCAGTGAGAGATTTCCAGACTTCTTGAGAGGTTTTGGTGTTGGTGACAAGCGTCTGGATGGTGTGAGACAGAGTACCGATGAGACCACTGTAAACGAGCCGATCTTGTCGTCTCCATTTGGTGAATTCAGGGTTGATGGTGGTTTCGTTGTCGACGGTGATAGTCTCAGGAGGCGCTGGTTTGGATCCGTCGACGTAACCGGCGAGGTCGTACCCATCGAGGAGAGCATGAACTTGAAGGCTCCAAGTCATGTAGTTTGTGGAGGTTAGTTTGTTAACATTGACCATGTTAACGTTAAGAAGAGGTTGAGTGTCATCGATCCGTTCTGCTGGAGTAGCCATAGCCATGGAGGAAGAAGAGGAAGAGAAAGGTGGGAACGAGGATGGCGGCTAGAGAAAATTTTTTTTTAGGGTTATCGGTATAGCTCTGATACCATGTAAGGAATGTGTTTGTTATATTATTGACAAGGTACAAGGGAACATATTTATACAAGAGAGACTAGGTTAACTCTAAACGGACATTCCTAAAACAGAGTAAAGGAAATATTGTGAGAATATTAACAGAGATATATGATATCTCTTACAGAAAATTCATAATAATGGCATACATGAAAGATTCTTTTTCAAACATGTTCCAATATACAGGTAGAAAGGTAAAAGAATTTTACGTTCTTTCTTAAGGGAAAGGAGGATTAAGAAAATTCTATTGATTGCAGCTTTCTCCAGACCCTCGAAGAATGCACATTTTCAGATAATTATCGGGAATCCCGAAAAATTCCCGAGGAAGATAGTATGTCCGGGATTTATCGAGGAAATCCCAAAGAAAAAACTATATGTTAGCTAACTGTTGTAATTTTGACGGATTACCGACAAAAATAAAATCCATCAGAAATTAGTCAAGAATTCCCGACAGACTCCCGACGGATTTTATAACAGTTATGTAGCCGTTTGAAAAAATCAAAAAATTTGATGGATTCCCAACATATTTCATTTTTCATTGGAATTCAGTCAGAAATTTGCCCATATTTATCTATAAATACCACCTCCACGTAATTCATTCACAACAAAGAAAAAATATGCATGTTTTTTTCCTAATTACATTCGTTCGTGGATGGATAAATTTTGTATATATCCAAATAAAAATTTACTTACAGGTGAATATGCATAAGTTATTAGCGTATTCATGGCGTTAGCTCAACAAAAACCAGAAGCAACAAAAACATGCAAGTTGAAAAGTCCACAATCTACTTAATAGGAATATTAAGAATGGGGAAGCTCACATTTATATATGAAAGGGTTTATGCCGTGTTACAAGATTTAGTATCTTCGTGGAGAGTGATCGGATTATATTAGTACTAGCAAACCTCATACTACTGATTGTTTAGATGAACCTAGCACGTATGTAGAGTTTGGCATATTTACTGTTCAGATTGTAAATGATGCATATAGAAAAAGATTTTACCGTCAATTGTAGAGGAAGGAGATAGAAGAGAAAAAACCCCAATTTAGAAGTTAGCAGTTTTTGATATATTAGATCAATCTAAGCAGCCACTGTACAAAGGATATAGAATGCTATTCACCTTTATTATCTGCAAGTCAATTGATGGCGGTAAATACGGATTATAATTTGGCTGAAGAATGTAAGGATGCAATTGCTTATTTTTTTTAGAGATATTCTAACTAAGGTTAATGTTGCATATGGTTCTTACTACTAGGGCTGGACATTTTATCCGTTAAATTTGATTTGATTCGATACTCGTTTTGATTCGATCAAAAAAATCAGGATATCCATAAGTTTTCGAAGCAAATCAAATAATAAACTCAATATCCGTTAAAAATAAAGCAAATCGAAAATACTAAAAAAATAGAGATGAATATTCGCTCCGCTCCTCTTTTATACAACTATATATATATATATATTGTCAATTAAATATTAAATTTGAAATATATAATTTTATATAATTATTATTTTATCATATAATTTTATTAATTTAATTTATAAAATTACTTATAAAGGTAAATTAAGAAAGGAATATTTAATCTTAATAAAAACTACAAATTTACTAATTTTTTGTGTTTTATAAAAAAATAATTAATTTTAAAATTTATGGAACATATAGTTTCACTAAATTTTTATTTTATATTATGTAAATAATACATTTGGAAATAGCTTGTATAGTTTTTTTTTCTAAATTTACTTGTATTAAATATAGTTGATGAGATATCCGTAAATATTCGCAAATATCTGTAAATTTTCTGGATATCTGTATTTTTTCCAAAGCAAAGCAAATTAGAAAATCAGATTTCCGCAAACTACCAAGCAAATCATAAATACTAAAAAATATAGCATTATCCGATCCGCGCCCACCCCTACATACTACGACATTCAGAAGCTAGTAGCTGGTGTTTGTTTACAATTTTAGATGACCGATGTATGAATTGATAATTGCATGAACTCTTCCACCTCGCTATCGGGAATTCCATATAAATGAATTTGGTATTTGTCATTGATAGAGAGGTTGAAAAGGCTATATCAATCAAAACACACATCAGGACCAATGAAACGACATGCAAAGCACTTAACAAATGGTGAGATTACACATCCTTCATTACACTACAAGAAAACACAACTACAGCGACAAATATTAAAGAGGAAATTTAATCCTCGTAAATTTATGTCGACTTTACGAGTATCTTACGAAGAAATTTAAAAGCAACGTTAGTTCATCGTAAAATAACAACAAAATGATTTCCTCATAAAAACAACGTAACATAAAGTGGTTTTTACGAGGAAAAATGGTTTCCTCGTAAACTCGACGTAACAATAGCGTCTACTTTACGAGGAAATATTTTACGTTTACTTAACGAAAAAATTTTGAGTCCACCAACTTTGTAGTTGTAACACGTTTTTGTTTCGGCTACCTAAATAAATTTCGTCGTAAATTCCTAGTAAACTTTCAATTACCAGATTCAAAAATTTCCTATAAATATGGACGTTTGAACATCATTTTAAATACACCAACAAGAAAAAAAATAAAAACGTGAAAGAAAAAAAATGTCGGGCTCCGGGAATATTTTCAAGTTGCGAAGGTGGATGTATATGCACAGAGATGCTAACGGGAGAC
>NC_027755.1:2913940-2914268 GCF_000695525.1 Brassica oleracea var. oleracea
CGTGAAAATGTTTGGAAGCATTTAATAAATAGAGGTTTCACGCCAAATTACTATATCTGGTTTTAACATGGAGAATCATGGAGAATGTTTTAATTATGATCAGAATGAAGCTAGTAGTAGTAATAGCAATTTTCAGGAAGAACCGGTTGATCATCATTTGCATAATGAACATTACCATCAGGAGGAGAAGATGGTAGATTATGATAGGGTTCATGATAAGGTAGCTGATGCATTCATAGCTCATGATGAAGATGAAGAACCTAACATAGATGCAAAAAAGTTTTATGAAATGTTAGATGCTGCGAATCAGCCACTTTACAGGGTTGTT
>NC_027755.1:2914301-2915440 GCF_000695525.1 Brassica oleracea var. oleracea
TTAGCTGCTAGAATGATGAATATTAAAACTGATCACAATCTACCTGAAAGTTGCATGAACGAATGGGCGGACTTGTTTAAAGAGTATTTGCCGGAAGACAATGTGTCTGCTGATTCTTATTATGAGATTCAGAAACTGGTTTATAGTCTTGGGTTGCCTTTGGAGATGATAGACGTTTGCATCGACAATTGCATGATCTACTGGGGAGATGATGAGAAGTCAGAAAAATGTCGATTCTGCAAGAAGCCACGATTCAAGCCGCAAGGACGGGGACGTAATAGGGTACCGTACCAAAGGATGTGGTACCTACCAATTACAGACAGATTGAAAAGATTGTACCAATCTTAGCAGACTGCCGGAGGGATGAGATGGCATGCCGAGCATACTCAGACGGATGGTGAGATGACTCATCCATCAGATGCAAGAGCCTGGAAACATTTCAACAAAGTACATCCAGATTTCGCTAGCAATATCCGGAATGTGTATCTCGGATTATGCAC
The DNA here is from genome assembly GCF_000695525.1 of Brassica oleracea var. oleracea. Lineage (NCBI taxonomy): Eukaryota > Viridiplantae > Streptophyta > Magnoliopsida > Brassicales > Brassicaceae > Brassica > Brassica oleracea. Next base: position 2,914,802 of record NC_027755.1, read on the forward strand.
ATATGGATTTAGTCCATTCGGAATGTCAGGGAGACAATATTCATTGTAGCCAGTCTTTCTTATGCCATACAACCTGCCACCGGAGATGTGCATGCAACGAGAGTTGTTCTTCTTGACCATATTAATACCTGGTCCGAACCATCCAAAATGGTCTCTGGATGTTTTCCTACAACCACTGATAAAAGACTTGAAGGATTTGTGGTCAACAGGGGTGAGGACGTGTGACTGCTCAACGAAGACAAATTTTACGATGCGAGCGATGCTTTTGTGGACCATAAGTGACTTTCGTGCCTATGGGATGTTGTCTACACATGGGAGATTAGCTTGTCCATATTGTAATGGAACGACAGATGCGTTTCAACTGAAGAATGGTAGGAAGACAAGTTGGTTCAATTGTCACCGCCGATTTCTTCCCATTGGCCATCCGTACAGAAGAAACAAGAAATTGTTTAGGCACAAAAGGGTTGTGAGAGACACTCCTCCTCCATATCTAACTGGAAAACAAATTGAAGCGCAAATCGATTACTACAGAGCTAACGAAACAGTTCGTTGTGGTGGTAATTGGCATGTCCCCGGTAATATGCCTGATTTTTACGGTTTTCGGCACAACTGGCACAAGAAGAGTATATTTTGGGAGTT
>NC_027755.1:2915491-2915589 GCF_000695525.1 Brassica oleracea var. oleracea
ATTTCTTTGAGAACATCATGAATACAATATTGAATGTCCCATGGATGCCAAAAGACAACTTAAAATCAGGGTTGACTTGCCGGATATTTGCTCAAGAA
>NC_027755.1:2915648-2916463 GCF_000695525.1 Brassica oleracea var. oleracea
TCTTCAGAAAAAAAGTCGGTGTTGTTCAACTGGGTGGAATCAGAAGTGAAGTTCCCCGATGGGTATGTTTCAAATCTCTCTAGATGTGTTGAAAAAAGTCAAAAGTTCTTCGGGATGAAGAGTCATGATTGTCATGTCTTTTTGCAACGATTACTTCCCTTTGCATTTGCGGAGCTACTTCCAACAAACATACATGAAGCACTTGCAGGTAGTATATTATAACACATTAATTTTATAATGGTTTAGTTTGCAATAATATATGACTACTAATGTGTTTAATTGTTTTTGGAATATACAAGGCATTGGAGCATTTTTCAGGGATCTGAGCACACGCACTCTTAAAGAAAAAGTCGTGGAACAACTTCAAGAGAACATTCCCATCTTATTGTGCAACTTCGAGAAGATATTTCCTCTGGATTTTTTGACGTCATGGAGCATCTAGCTGTCCACCTCCCATATGAGGCATTGCTTCGTGGTCCTGTACATTACTGCTGAAAGGATGTATCAGTATGAGCGAGCCATGAAATATTTGAAGGGAAAAGCAAAAAACTTTGCAAAAGTTGAAGGTTCTATAACTGCTGGAAGTTTGACGGAAGAAACTTCTCACTTCACATCGTACTACTTTGCGTCAAAAGTACGTACCCGGAAAAGAGCTCCAAGAAGATATGATGATGGTGGTGTCGCGCCAACATATGCAGTTTCTGGTGAGACATCTTTAGCCAGATTGGGCGAATCGGTGGGAAATCGAAAGAGGTTTGGTGGTCGAGTGAAGAAGACGCTCATAGTGGACACACCTATATTCTACTCAATTGCGA
>NC_027755.1:2916997-2954522 GCF_000695525.1 Brassica oleracea var. oleracea
TCAACACTTTATTAAGTGGTTGAAGAATCAGGTATTAACTCAAACTCTTAATTTTTGTAGGTTGATCGATCAAACACTTTTTTCATACATGATATATATTTCAACGTTTTCTTTATTTTTGCAGGTTGATTATGACGACGATGCAGATTACACTACGTGGTTTCACGAAGTAATTCAAGCTCCATTTGCAAAGGTCAACACATCACAGATCTATTTCACACAAGGCTATACTTTTCACACATATGAGTATGGTAGACAGCGGGCGACCAGTAACTATGGTATATGTGTGAATGGCGAAACATATTTCTACGGGATCTTGTGGGAGATTATTGAAGTGGAATTCCCGGGGTTATTGAAGCTGAATTGCGTCCTCTTGAAATGTAAATGGTTCGACCCCGTCGTCAACAGAGGTGTTCGGTTTAACAAATTCGTTGTAGTTAATGTCAATGGTGGACGAAGGTACAACAAATTCTTTTTTTGGCATACATGATCTGTATGATTAATTTCTACGTTGCAGGTACAACAAATTCGAGTCTTTCATCTTAGCTTCACAAGCAAACCAAGTTAGCTTCCTTCGATACCCTCGGATGAGAGAATCGGGAATAAATTGGTTAGCCGTGATCAAAGTTACATCTTGTGGATGAATCATCAGTGGAGAAGAACCACCATTGCAAGAAGAACAAATAAATGAAGTCTAGGAACCTAAACAACAAATTGATGACATCCTTTTCATTGATCCGCATAATCATGAGTACGAAGATCTTACCGACGATGCCACAGACAAAGTTGTTGAAGACGAGTTTAATGAAAATGATGATTTTTCTAGTGATGACGAAAATGTCGATGTGTGAATTAGAAAGAAGAGATTGAGATTATAAGTTAAGGAATTGTGGTTTAGAATTTGGGGTTTCGAATGGAAAGAAGAGATTGAGGTTAAAGGGAAGATGGGTTTGGAATATATGAAGTAGAAGATAAGGAAGATGGGGTTTGGGGTTTCGGATTTTAGGGATTTAAACATAATCCTCGTTATATCCTCGTTAACTAACGAGGAAATTACGACGAATGCTAAAAATAAAGAACGCGATACTCGTTAATTCCACGTAAGCATAATTCTTCGTAAAGACCTCGTAATAGGAAAACGCGGACCTTTGTATTTCCTTGTAAATAAAAACACGAGTCTTGCTATTTGCTCGTAAATTCACGAGGACGTTACGAGGAAACAAAACGCGGGCCTTGCTAATTCCTCGTAAAAAAACACGGGTCTCGCGAGTTCCTCGTAAAAAAAACACTGGCCTTGCTATTTCCTCGTAAATTAACGAGGACGTTACGAGGAAATTACGAGGATTACTAATTTCTTATATACACACGTAAGCTTCTCACTTCCATTTCGTCTCCACTTCCTCTCTCTTTCGTAGCAATGGTACGTACTCTCTCTATTGCCTCTCTAATTTGTTTAGTTTAGAGTAGATTAGGTGGTTAGTGTAGGGAATTTAGATAGTTTACGGATTTTATGTTAATTAGTGTTGATTAGGTGGTTAATGTAGGGAATTTAGCTAGATTTATCGAATTTGTTAATTATAGAATTTGTTAATTATTGTTGATGTTAATTTTAAAAATTAATTTTTTTTCCAGGTTCGAAAGAACAGACTTATTCCCCATTACAGAGAGATGTTCAGTGAGCCTTGTAGTCGTTTAGACCCATCTTCTTCAGCTTCCGGTTCTTCTTCATCTCCTGGTTCTTCGGGTCCGGAGACTGTCCCCGAGACTCAGTCTTCTCAGAGAGTCTCTCGGTCGCCTCCTTCTGGTGCACCATCGGTTCCTCGATTCGTTGCACCACCGACTCCTCATGCTCATGTCCCAGAAGTGCCTCCTCCTGTGCCTCCTCCGATGGCTCCTCCGTTGCCGGCCTGGATTCATCCCGATTTGATGGTGCCGCCGAGTGCTCCTTACTCGCAGTACACTGTCGAGGACCATCTCGCTCAGCCAGGCAGAGAAGGTTTATCAGTCCTAGACCCCGACCGACCGGACAGAACTTTGTGGTAAGCTACATTTTTTTTAAATTGTTTTAAAACTCGTTGATAACAATAATAAATAATTTATACTTTAAATTTGTGTTTTTTTTTCAGGTTTGGGGTTGACGGATGTGTTGCTCGGAACATAACCGAGACGATCAAAGGCTACTTCTCCGAGCCACATCCGAACTGGAAAAAGACGCCGATCTACGTCAGAAAGACGTGATTCAAAATTTTCGCTGTAAGTTACTATTAATTAATTATGGGGGTGATTGGTAGTTGCTGTAGGTGCTGTCCACGGCCCTATTTATTTCTAAAGCACCAAATTCAGAGCAATCAAGCTTTAATTTTTTTTTTGAAACGAGAGCTCTTGAAATAACCTACAGCTGTACAAGTGCTCTGCAGAGCCAAATATCCAGAGCAATTTTTAGTGTTTTCCGTAAAATTTTACAGCAATAAAATCTAAAGCCACAGCAAAAAGTTTACAGATTTTTTTCTACAGCAAAAATTTTAAAGGTACAGCCCTTACCAATCAGACCCTATATATACTTTAATTTTTTAAAACTAATTCTTAATTTAATTTTTTCTGTTACAGCAAAAATGTCATTGGGCCATGGGGGTCAATGAGAAGGTGAAGAAAGCATTTAACACGAAGGCGAAAGCTCGCTTGTTGGACACGGTCTCCAACTGGAAGGGTGACTGGATCGTGAAGGGGTATGAGCGTGGCAAACCCCCTGAGCTCACCACGGATTTTTGGGATGGACTCATCCGTTATTGGCGGGATCCTGACTCCATTAGAGTCACCAAATCTTGCTCTGCCTCCCGTCAGACGGTAGATGAGCACGACCACGGGCCGATGCTTCACTCTACGGGTCAAAAACTCCACGCCGGTGTCCATCTGGATATGGTAATTAAATATTTAATTTAATTAATTTATATATATATATATATATATTCTAACTTTCTTAATTGTTTTTTAGGCCAAAGAGACGGGAGAACTCCCGTCTCTTTTGCAACTTTACGAGTCTGGAAAGTAAAGCCTTGTGTAGCCTTGGTATACATGGGATCGGATTCTTCAAACAAGTCTGGAAGGTAAAACCTTGTGTAGTTTTATCACCTTTTCTCTCTCTATTTCGACCCTAGATAATAAGAAAAAAATAATATATATATATATAATAATAATAATAAAATAGGTGTTAGTTAGGTGGAATCTGAACAGGACTTGGTGGCTACAACCATTAAGGCTTGTTTTATAAAGATTCCAACAAAAAAGAATTCGAACGGGACTTGGTGGCGGCAATCATCAAGGTTCGATTCATATGAATTCTTGGATATAGGTCAAAATGAAGTGAACATGACTTGTTGGCAACCACCATTAAGGCTTGATTCATGGAAGCCTGTCCAATCTTGGTCAATGGTCCTGCAATAAAAATAGACTTTGACTAAAGAAAGAAATTAGTAGAGAGAAAAGATAGGAACTAACTTTTACCTGCAGATCCAGATACTTGTTTGAGAATCCTTGCATCATGTGATCGATACTCCCAAGGTAAAGCCTGCACTTTTATTTATGCTGAGAAATGAGGTTGGTAGAGGGGAATGTCAGACAAGATTTGCTTAAATTTCTGGCTAGGTGAATTTGGTTGCTAAGCTAGGATATGGTATAATGTGCTTTTGTGATTAGGAATATTTGGATATGGATTGAAATATTGTTGAGATGATGATTCTAAGTTTTAAATCATCAGAGAGAATGCTCTAGTATGTTTTAGGTTAGGACAAGCAAAAGAGTAAGTCTAGGGGGAGTTACTAGACCATGAATTTTACCCATTATTAGCCATGGTTTATAAATGTTTTAAGATATATTTACTACTATATAGAGTTTATTTAGAGTAATTACAGGTTCATGTACTAACTGAAAGAAAATGATGTATTTGGAGCTATTTGGAGACCTTTTGAGCTTTGCTGGATGGTCGATTATTTGTCAGAATATCGACGGACGATTACCAAAAAATATCGATCGATGATGAGCTCTTCTCATCGATCGACATCGAAGCCACCCGAGAGTTAATGAAAAAATTAGAAGATTGCAAGTTTCACAAAAGTTTCAATAATTACATTTTAAGTCCATGGCCGCATGTTATGCTATTTATTAGGGTTTTGTATCATTTTTAGAGGCATACTTGCCTAAAGACCTTTTTAGAACTAATTTGGAGAAAACAAGAAGCCACCATTGAAAGGATAGAGCTGAGGATTGGAGAGATAGATCAATACTGCAAAACAAAGAAGATCTTGAACTCCCTTGCTTTCACTTATTTTGTTGCTTACTCTTATTGTTCAATTTATTTAAGTATTATTCAGACCATCATAACTATGTGTTTCATGAATATGTCTGAGTAGTCCTTACTATTAGATTTAGGTTTCTCAATAGGTTGATAAATGTATTACTGACACAAACAATTGTTAGGGTGTTTAAAAATATAGTTCTTCATCTAGTTGTTCTTAAAGTTAAGTTTAGGATTGATCACCCTTTAAACTTAGATCTTAGGATTAATTGAGAGCAAGTCATTGCTTGACTCAATACCTGAAAATAAACTAATATGATTTAACTGACTAGATACAGACGAGAGTTGATCTAGTGAGTTAGAGAATATAAATCAAACCTATTCGTAAAGCATTCTGGAAGAAGCATCGATCGACGCAGCGACAGCTCTGTCGATCGATATTTTGAAAGGTGTATCGATCGATGTTTTTAACAAATCATCGATCGACACTTTCTCGCGATTAACATACGACAGTTGAAATCCGAGATCCAGATTAGATGAATAGATTGATTATATCCTAGTTTGAATTTAAGAACAATTAATATCAATAAATCCCTAAAGACCCAACTTAAGTATTACTTATCATACCTGAGAACATACCTGAATCTAGCTATTCTCCCAACTGTTAACAACCTCAAAACAAACCAATCGAGCAATAATCTTGCTCACCAATCTATTTACTGCTTTAAAACTTATAAACCAATTAATCTAGATTTATTTCAAGACCATAATCTATTGTGTAATCCTAGAGTCTCTGTGGATTCGATCCCTAAAAATGATTTGGACGGTTATAGTCATCCAATGTTCTGGGTCGAGCAGCCTCATCTACAGGTAGAGTAGTGCCTGTAGCATCAGTATCAGACTCAGGGATTGCAGCCCCCCCCCCGAGCATCTATCCTCTGACCTGTTGCATTACGCAGATGACCCTCCTGGTCATGCAGGTCTCCTCTCTCATCACGTACAAGAATCAACGTCGCAACCATGTCTCGCGGTTCAGTATTGATCGATGTTCGGACTGATGTATCGATCAATGTCGGATGGAAGATATCGGGTGACGGAAGATGAGTGTCTTCGGTCGACGGTGGCTGATGAAAATCGAGCGACGAACAAGTGCTGTTGTCGATCGATGAGGAACACACTTCTTTTCGGATTGAACGCTCCAAGCTTACATGATCTGGTGAGAATAATAGTTGAGTTTCCTTGTTGCTTCTGGTACTGCTGGGCATGTACCTGAAAATCCAAGAATAAAAATTTTGTGTGAGAAATTAGTTTTAAACTAACAAGAATCAAATCTAATAGGCGATCAAAGCTCCCCGGCAACGGCACCAAATTTGATATCACTCCAATTACCCTAAGGAGTGATTTTACTCTCTCAAATAAGAGGTTCAATTGTAGTACTTAGAGATCGAATCCACAAGGAGCTAGGGAACCTAATAAATCTAATTGGATTTGTTAAGTAAGGTGGTTTAATGATTTAAATGTACAGTTACAGTTACAGTTGTTTGAGCAAGTAATTGCTCGATTGATTGGTTGAGATTTTGGTGCTTAAAAGGAAATAGCTAGACTTAGGGTTTTTATTCAGAAAATTTGGAATTATAATCCTATAGATGCCTAACAAGTGGCATGCATGATATTGTAGAGCTCAACCCTTATGAATGAACCACTAGGCTCTCGCTTTCTAGGTTTGTCTATTGACCAGTGTCGATATCACAACTTAACAATCTATAGTTGGGGCTAATCCCTCATAACCTATTTAAACCCTAAAATCTAACAAGAGAACTACTCATACATGACCAAGCAATTCATAACAACAATAAGGTAAGAAAACTGCATTAGAATAGTAAATAAATATTAATGGAGTTCCAATCACAAATATAACTTTGGATCTTCTCTCCCATCTATCAAAATCCTAGAAAACCTTTCCTGTGTAAATAGTAAAACAAGAAAGCACACTTTGCCTCTAACATGTTGTCAAAGCTTATATAATTAGGTTAAAACTCGTCAGGGGAAATCTTGTAAATTGGTGAAGACTTGGGCTTCAAGTCGGCTGTGACCAAACATGCTTTCTGCGCACTTCGCTGTCGATCGATGTCAAGATGTGAACATCGATCGTTTATTCATTTTCAATATCGACCGCTGGTCGAGCTCGATGGTTATCTCGGGTGCTTATTCCAAATATCTCCAAAATGCTCCAAAATCATCACTTATCTCCAAATCACTCCTGATCCTATAAATATACTAAATAGACTCTATAATATAATAATTAATAGTTAAAACACTTATAAACCATGAGCAAAGTGGGTCAAATCCATGGTCTATCAAAGATGCACGTGAGAACAACGGTCTCAGAGTCTACCTCTCAGGAGGAGAACGACAAGCTGAAGACGCTGAGCCTCGACCTACTCGGCGAAAAAAGAGAGGGCGCTCGGCTAAGAAACTGGTCCTACTAGCAAGACGTCGCCATGACGTACAACAGAAAAGTCAGAACCAGGACCTTCCAGCAAGGGGATTGTGTTCTACGACGAGCAGAAAAAACAACGGGGAAAGTCACCCCTGGGTGGGAAGGACCCTATAAGGTCATCGAGGTGCGGAGAGCAGGCGCCTACAGGCTGCAAGATAGCAAAGGTCAAATACAATCCAACTGCTGGAACGCCCTGCACCTCAAAGCCTATCATTTTTAATACGGTCCCCGGACCATGATTTCTATTATACTACTATATACAATTTAAGCATTATGATTTCCTACTCCTATGTATGCTAAACGTCTCCGGATAAAGCTTATATTAAAATAGTTCCCACTATAAGGGCAGAAGGGAAATCATTATACTTAAAGAGGGCATACGAGCTGGATCAGTTCTCCAGAGACCTCCAATCCTGGCTAACCCTTCCCAAAAGTGGCACGACCACAGTTGCACATCCACAAAATCAAAATGGGTATGAGACATAAAGCAGGAATGGGTATGCGCAAGCCTGAGTATGCTGTCGAAACTACCTAAAATCCCTGTGCATCCTAAGGAACATCGGGGTCCCTAGAGTACCATATGCAAACCCCCGATCTAAAGAGGAAACCCACGGTTCACCATACGATTTCGGGTCCTATGTATAAACATCTGAGCAAGAACCTCTGAGTTCCCCTATAGCCTCCGGGTTCCAATCAAAGACCTCAAGATCTAAGGAAGAACCCTCGGGTTCCTATATGGCCTCAGGGTTCCAAAGATAATTTCAAAAAAGAAGCTAGAACCCCTATGCAGCCTAAGGCGCATCGGGGTCATTACAATTTCAAGAACCTCCGAGTTCCCACATAGCCTCCGGGTTCCAATCAGAGATCTCCGGATCTAAGGAAGAACCCCCGGGTTCCCATGCGACCTTAGGGTCCAAATGTAAACATCAGGGTCCCAATACGATCTCCAGATCTAAGGGAAAACCATGTATTCTCACACAACCTCCGGTTTCCAATTACGATCTCCGAATCTATCAAAGAATCTCCGGGTTCCCATACCGCCTACAGGTTCCAATCATGATCCCATGATCTAGAGAAGGACCTCTGGGTCCAAAATAAGACCTCATGGTCTAGGAGAACCTCTGGGCTCCCCCACGACCTCCGGGTTCCTAGATGACCTCCGAATCTTTGTACGACCTCCGGGCCCCCAGGTAATCGCCGGATCTTTAAACAACCTCCGGGTTACAAGAGAGATCTCCAGACTCCAAGAGTCCATATTATAGAAAGCTTAAAACTCCCGGGTTCATAGCCCATCTCTCAGACCATAGTCGTAACCTCAGGGTTCCCAGGCTATCTCCTGATCACTGCGTAATCTCGAGGTCCGGGACAACCCCTATACAAAGGCTCAGCTCAACAAACAACTAAAAAATCTGAATAAAATAATAAAGGCCGCAAAGGACCGAGGTTAAAAAAAAAGCCATACCCATTATTCGAAAAAAGGAAAAACAGAAGAAACAGAGACATGAATTCAGGTCGGAGATCCTCTCGGCTTGACAGACGAATCCACATCCATATCAGAAACCCGCGGAATGGCAGGTTCATCCTCGAAAGTAGGAGGGGGAGCACTTTTGTTCTTGGCCTTCTCTTGAACCACAACCTTGTATTGCTCTAGCGTCGTGACTAAATCCCATCGAGCACTCTGTTTCCTTGACCATTCCCTCATCAACTCCCAGCGGGCAATGACCCTCGCTCCGTTCACGGCCATCAACATCTCAAATTTAAAGGTCTCTGCCGCCGCCTTGAAGGGGTCGATCTCTTCTTCCAGCTATTGATTCTTTTGGCTCGTAGCCAATGCGTCGGCTGAAGATGCCTCAGCCACTTTCTCCAGATCTTTCACCTTGTCCTTAAGATCACGGATCTCCAATTCCCGGGCCGTACGCTGATCTCTCTCTCCTGACACCTGGCGCTTCAGGTCCTCAATCTCCTCTCGGAGGGTCGGCAAGCCTTCACTGGATAGTCGCTCTCCAAGATGGTACAGCTGAGATACGGTCTGCACAAAACAAGGATCTCGATCAAGCCACCAAACTGAAAGGGAAAGCGGGCATGCAGTAAACTTACCCGGAGAAGCCCTCCTTGAAGAACTTGGACCACCTCCGAGGGATCCCCTATAGACAAGACGGTACCATCCTGAGGGAACACGTTCAAGTTTAGATTGGACAAAGTCACAGCTACACTCCCTGCAGAACGAGCCACGTCAGCCGACTGCTGCGCCGATCGAGTCGCTTTTGGGTCTCTTTCCTGGAAGTGATGGAGAAGGCTCCAACTTTACCACTGTCGAACGACAGCTACCGGTAATCATCGCCTCATCTCCGGAGGCGCTCCTACTACTGGACCCCTTCTTCGCAGACATCACCTTCGCCGCTTCCTGGTAGGCCGTAAAAGGATCATTGGCGACGCCTCCTGCCATATCTCCGGGATAGAAACAATCACCAGGCATTAAATAAAATAAAGAAGACAAGGCAAGGGGACATTCACTCCAAAGGCTGGTACGTCGCAGTACCGTCTCACTAACCAAGAAGTTCAACTGGCGACGATCTACAGGAAGCTGTCGTGCCCAGATAACAGCTCTCTCTCCTTCTGCGGGAGCAGGGTGAGTCCCGGCTGCATAAAAACACAGGGTCAAAAAGATGATCAACCACCAAAAGGATTAACCGAGTCCTACCTATAAAATTTCATCGATAAGAAGATCCGGGGAACATCATAAAAGCGTATCTCTCCGGCCACTTTTTGTTAAAAACTGGCCCTTTCCGGTCACTTTTTGGAAGCTCCTCCACGATCGGCAAGCCGCTGCGAGGGCAAAGATGAAATCACCCCTCTCCTCCATTAAGGGGAGCCAGATGATACGCGAACAGGACCTCATTGATACCAAGAGGTAAATACTCCAAGTCGCCCACATTTTGGATAGCTATGAGGATTTTCCAAGCTGGAGGGTTCAGCTGAGAAGGTGAGATCTCGAAAAGGTTGCATAAACCAACAATCAGAGCAAGAATCACCCCCCTGAGGCCGGAGTCAAAGAAAGCTTCGTAGACGGCGATCTCCCCTGGGATGTAGCTGGAAGCACATTCTTCTGGAGTAGGGACTCGGAGGATAACAGAAGAAGGAAGCGAATACCTACTCCGCCATTCCGCCATCTCGTCCTCACCAACCGACGAGGCAGGACCCACCAATGGAGAGCCGCGTAACCACAAGATAGCAGTAGGGGAGCCATCAGACCGCAGTCAGATCCTATGCATGGCTCCGAAGAGCTATCTGATCGGAAAACCGGAGAATTCATCCTTCTCTTCAACCTGTCCCTATCAGCCGCCGTAGGAACAGAAGAATCCATCCTTCTCTTCAACGTAGACATGATTCTGATAGTTCCTATCCAATAGATCGCGGCAATAAGAAAGCTAACACGCGAAAACCTAACAAGCTAAGAGGCTCGACCTACCTAACAGGAATCCGAAGAACTAGTAGAAGGGCAAAATAAAACGTTACCTGAATTCGAGGTATCAATGACAAAACAGCAAGGAATAAAGAAAGAAGAAGGAAAGGGAAAGCCTATAAAGAAGAAGCGGTTGGGAGGATTCCCGAGGAAGCCGCGAGCCTATTAACTTCCGGATTTCGAGGGAGATTTGAAATTCAAATCATTTCCTTATCAACAAAATTACAATCTCAGCGGATCTCCTTCATTTAAGGGAATAAAATCTCCAAAGTCAGGCGAGAATTGGCGTGAGTTATCCCAGACGCCAAAAATGGAAACCCCATGGGATCCATAACTTCAACCGAAACCTCTCCACAAAATTCACGCTAGCATCAAGCCTGCCTCTACGCTTCACAAATGCATAAGCTCCTCTTCATAAATCACCAGAGCTCCAGGCTCCACCATCTCCAATATGCCATCAGAAGCCCAGACAAAACCACATCCATTGAACAGTCCGAATTGTTAAAAACAGCTGCAAAAAAAAAAAAAAAGTGCCAGACCCCGGTCTGGTATAAGGGAATCGGTCCTCCCCCGGGTTCAGAGTGTGGTTCCGTCCTGAGTGGAACCCGGGATAGCAGGATTACTGCAGCGATGTCCTGCCTAAGGGAAGCCTGCTGAGAATGAGTAACTCCAGTTGACTTGAGTGCAAATCGAGCAATAAGGGGCAAACAATTGGAAAAAAATACTCAGGTATAAAATTCCTCTAGACCCCAGGCAGGACACCGGCCTCCGGGTCCCCGCTAGGAGGCACCCCGGTTCCCCGCTACGAAGTATTCCGAGTCCGGTCTCAGGGACCGCCCCCTTCCTCCGGGAAAAGGAAAACTTCCGAAAAGGAGAACCTTCCATATTTCTGAATATGGAATAGTTTAACCTACTCCAACCGACTAAGGCCCGCCTTAAGAAGAATATATAAAGGGAACCTAAACCCTCAAGCAAGGGATCGACACTTCAAGACTTATAGATTAGAGCTAGGCGGCTAGAACTAGGGTTCATACTCAAATCATTGTAGTTCCATCTTTTTCTATTTAATAAAACATCTCTTCAAATCTATTTCTCTCAAACACACACGAAATCAAAGCCTTGTCCATCGTTCCGTGGTACTCACAAAGATCCTACACAAAAATCCCCTAACACCTGCTGCTGGCGAATTGTTCTACGAACTTGTCGCTGAGGATAGCGAAAGAGGCTATGGACCTGGAGGGTAGGTTGATGTACCATTGCAGGGCGGGTTCGGTCAGGGTTGACCTGAACCCTTTGCACATGGTAGCTTCACGCGACTCCTTTGGGAGTGCTACAGCGAGCATCCTTTGTCTGTATTAGGCGACATGATCGTCCGGATCGCTGGTGCCGTCATACGCCTTTATGCCGGGGAAGGAGAACTTCCTGGGCATCTCGATTAAGGTGATCTCATCCGTGAAAGGAGTGTCAGCATAAGAGTCGGGGTTGCTCTTCCAGATGGGGGGAGCTACTCCTAGGAGCCTCTGTACTATGGACTACATGGCGTCGACCCTCTTGGAGAACATCTGCTCCAGGTAAGCAACCATGGGAGACTCCATTTTTGCCACTCCCTCAGGTGCTTCCTTATCGGATTCTGGCTCAGATTCGCTGTCTTCTACGTCGTAGGTCTGAGCACCCTTAGCCTTTTCGCGTGTCGCTGCATCTCCTTGCGGGAGATTCACACCCGTTCCATAGTTGGGTGTCTCCCGAGTCGGCAATGGGCCGAATCTGGGCCCGGAATTGACGCTTCTTGTTACTTGCCGTGTTGAGGGCTTGGTTCTCGTCTCGGAGGTTTAGATTCTCCGATTCGAGCTGGCTGAGCTTTACGGCGCTCTGCTCCTGTTGCTTGGAGTGTTCGTCGAGCTTCTCCTTCAAGCTCTGGACTTCTGAAGAGAGCTCGGGATTCTCCGTAACTTCTACTCGAACTCTGTTTAGCTCGGTTACTTGGCTTTGGATACCGTCGAGTTGCCTTTGGAGCTCGGATTCTCTCAGAGTAGCTTCGGGTAGCTCGTCCTGCCCATCCACCGCCATTATCACGTAGTTTAGATTTTCCCCTCCTTCTAGCGCCAAACTGTTAGAGGATTTTTGTGTAGGATCTTTGTGAGTACCACAGAACGATGGACAAGGCTGGTATTATTATCGATTTGCAAGTAAGAAGCTAGAAAGAGACGTTTTATTAGATCAAAGAGCTGGAACTACAACAGTTTTGAGGAAGAACCCTAGTTCTAGCCGCCTAGCTCTAATCTCTAAGTCTTCAAGTGTCGATCCCTTGCTTTAGGGTTTAGGCTCCCCTTATATAGTTGTTTTAGGTCGGCCTTAGTCGGTTGGAGTAAGTTAAACTCTTCCATATTCGGAAATATGGAAGGTTCACTCTATTGGAAATTTTCCTTTTCTCGGAGGAAGGGGGTGGTCCCTGGGACCGGACCCGGAATACTTTCTAGTGGGGACCTGGGGCATCTCCTAGCGGGGACCCATAGGTCAGTGTCCTGCCTGGGGTCTGGAGGAATTCTATACCTGAGTATTTTTCCCCAACAGTCTGCATAAAGGGTGATGCTTCTTCTCATACCCCAGATACTTGTACCGCTTCTGTAGCTATACACGGCCTTAGTTCAGACAAGACTTCAGTTTACATTTCTTGAGGCTCTCTGGTGTTGGGGAAAAATATTCCATGAAGAGATTACTCCAGCTTCCAGCTTTCGGCTTCCAGGTTCCTGCCTTCAGGTCCCGGGTTCCTACCCCCGGGTCTGGGTCCCTGATAAAAACCTCCCAAGGAATACACTCTGAAATTGGTAAGGATAAGCCTTGCACCGAATGAGCTAGAAAGCAACAAACGATCAAGGGATGTGGATCGAAAGATGACACAAGAGGAGCGGAAAGTCTCTTGATACTATCCTATAATGACCGCCTCTAGATATGACACACTAGATAAGACCAAGTTAGACTGAAGGATATTACACACCAACAATCATAAAAGTTTTGACCAATGGATATGACACACCATTATCGAAAACAAGTTTGAGAATCACTATCAAGGTTCCAAAAATATAAACTCAACTCTTAGTTTATTTCATGAAGATTACAACTTATTTACAGGATACTAAACTTGGTGAGAAAGCTAAATACTTATTACATGGGAAATGATAAAATCAGTGCATGGAGGAGAGAGAATGTTCTTGAAACAATCATTCCTTGTATGCAAGAGAGAGAAGATTTTCATGCAATGAAAAACCAAATTTTCGTAACTCCTCTTGGACAGAAAATAAACCACTTGTTTATGAATCTTTTTGGGCTTGTAACTTGATAAAAATGGGTTGGACAAGCTATCTAACATCATGGATCAAATTCTGAATGTCTTTCATGCCCATAGCTTCATATACCAGCCCATGATCACATCATACTCCTCCTCTTCAAAAAGATTAGTCCTCAAATCTTGCTCTCCAAAGAAAGAAAAACTTGAATATACACCTCCCAAACAATCTAGCAGATTTGTAGAACATAAATAACAAAACATTTTTTTTTCTTTTTTTTTTTTAAAAGATGGATTAACGAGAATGGTGGATAACATAAGTGAATACCGCTTTCAGAGTGGCTCTGATACCAAATGATAAAAACCTCCCAATGAATACACTATGAAATTGGTAAGGATAAGCCTTGCACCGAATGAGCTAGAAAGCAACAAACGATCAAGGGATGTGGATCGAAAGGTGACACAAGAGGAGCGGAAAGTCTCTTGATACTATCCTATAATGACCGCCTCTAGATATGACACACTAGATAAGACCAAGTTAGACTGAAGGATATTACACACCAACAATCATAAAAGTTTTGACCAATGGATATGACACACCATTATCAAAAACAAGTTTGAGAATCACTCTCAAGGTTCCAAAAATATAAACTCAACTCTTAGTTTATTTCATGAAGATTACAACTTATTTATAGGATACTAAACTTGGTGAGAAAGCTAAATACTTATTACATGGGAAATGATAAAATGAGTGCATGGAGGAGAGAGAATGTTCTTGAAACAAGCATTCCTTGCATGCAAGAGAGAGAAGCTTTTCATGCAATGAAACACCAAATTTTCGTAATACCTCTTGGACAGCAAATAAACCACTTGTTTATGAATCTTTTTGGGCTTGTAACTTGATAAAAATGGGTTGGACAAGCTATCTAACATCATGGATCAAATTCTGAATGTCTTTCATGCCCATAGCTTCATATACCCGCCCATGATCACATCAGTCCCTGCCTCCAGCCTCCGGCTTCCAGGCCGAGTGATTTATCCTGCCTTAGGATAAATGGAAATCTTCCTTTAATAAGATAACCAACTTGGACAAGAGGGAATCTCCCTAAATCTGAGACGTCCTTCACCAGATTATCTAAGGATATAATGACACGACCTCCACTATAAATATAGGTTTCTAAACCTAAAGAAAGAGGTCCGAGACGTCCTTGGCCAGAGCTCACAATTCCACAGCCGCCAAGGCAAGGTTCCATACCTAGAAGACCTTCTTCTTCGACACGCCTATGATAGGCTGACTCCGGTGGTTACTACCGACCAGGGGAAGATATATGCTCATTGCAGCACGTCTACAACTCTACTTACTGGCTCAGGCCACGATCTCCAGCTCATCAGCAAGGTCCCACCATGCTCACTGAAGCACATCGACACATCATGCTCACTGCAGCATATCGACAGGTCTACCATCTGTTCCGGCCATGTGCCCTCTAGAACAGATGATTCCTACCCACTAGAGCTACGTGCTCCCAAGGCTACGTGCCCATTAGGCCATTTTTCCACTAGAGCCCCGTTCTCCCAAGGCTACGTGCCTCTATTAGGCTACGCGCCTCCATCTAGGCTCTGCGCCTCCATTTAACATGAACTACGAACGGCTTGATCCCTCACTGAAGGGTACATAGGCAATCTCCACTGAAGGATGCAGCTATAAACCCAAACACCTTCCACGGTTCCACACCTAGACGCTCAGGGACCGCCCTAATGGTCGGAACCATCAACTTCAAATCAGGAGGCACCCAAGGACCGACCCTGGTAGTCGGAACCATCGATCATAGATCAAGAAGACCATGGGACCTTCACTATCGGTAGGCGGCCCCCGCCTAACGACCAATCTGCCCTGCTGCTACTAAGGCACCAAGGACATATACTGGCCCATACCCATTTGGCAGTATCCTAAGAGCAGGATCTCCTTCCTCCTATCATTCCGTAGAGCTGAGCACGGATCGCTTGTACACAAAAATACCCTAACATCTAGTTGCATGAATCGTGTGGAGGAGTGTATGGGTCAGGACCCAAGAATTCTGAGAGGGAGAATCTTGGCGAGGCTAAGGATTAGGGGGATGAGGAGGTTTAATAAGACCCGAAGGTCGAAACTGAGGATCCTCATGCTTGATTCTACTGGCCTTGCTTGAGCCTCTTGAGCTTTTAAACGCTGTAATGGACTTTCATTCAGGTCTTCGTACCGGTCTCTTTATTGTGTTTAGCATACTTGATGCTCCTTGAGGTTTTGATGTTGTAGGTGTACTTTCTTGTCTCGTCCCGGGATTGTATCTTAACTTTTAGCAGGAGGAACGTTCAGC
Source organism: Brassica oleracea var. oleracea (assembly GCF_000695525.1). Lineage (NCBI taxonomy): Eukaryota > Viridiplantae > Streptophyta > Magnoliopsida > Brassicales > Brassicaceae > Brassica > Brassica oleracea. The sequence goes on from NC_027755.1 coordinate 2,932,889, forward strand.
AGGTTCGTCTTGGTGCCCGGAGATAACCTAGTTGATTCTTGGTACCGAAGTAGATCTCTTGGACATAATTAAGTTCCAGTGGTGGAGTGCTATACTTTTACCATTAAACCTACGGCTCGTTGGTTAAAATTTATTTCCTTTAAATATATTTCACTTAACATATGTGCGTTACTCCAAATCAAACTATTTTCTCACCAAAACTTTTTATTCATCCATGACATCACTACATAAAGAATTTATCATGCATACCCTAAGAATATTGAGAATGTTGTTAAATCTTTGAATAATCATCTTCAAAAAACGAAAAATTCCTTAAACATCAACGAATAAACTTTCTGAAAAACGTTTTACGTAAGTTTCAAAACTTAAGGCCAAACTAAGAAAATTCTGATTTTTTTCAAAAATACTTTTCCTCATATTAACTTAATATATAATATACATCGTTCATATTTTTGAAATATGATTATTCATACTTTTCTAATCATATTAATTTGCTTGATATAGAAAAACTCTGAATTAAGTGATACCATTTTAGAATTGTAACAAAACTGGAAGCTGACGAGGAAATAGAAGTTCTACAACCCAGTTGGACCAAACTTCAAGCCTTTGCTTGGGAAATTAATGCACCACAAAAAATTTTTCATGTTATATGGCAATTAATTTCAGGACAGGTAGCAGTAACAAGAAATCTGGTACGCCGTAATATGCGATGTGATAACTACTGCCCAAGATGTGGAGAGCCAGAATAAACTGTTACTCGTGCGATCTTCGAATGCCTACCGGCTTTACAAGCATGGAAATTATCATCAACCCCGTCAAGCTCTCAGACTTTTCCTGTATCGAGTATATACGCCAATATGGACTATCTCTTTTGGAGGAAGAATAGTATTATGAAGCCAGAAGATGATAGAGATCCTTATCCTTGGATAATCTGGTATATTTGGAAGGTTAGGAATGATAAGCTATTTAGAGTTATAGACAGAGACCCACTGGAACTAGTCAGGTATGCAGAGAGTGAATGCCAAACTTGGTATAATGCAAAGGATACATGTTCCTCCACAGGCACAAACTGTTGAAGAAGCACAAGCCTTAAGCTTGGGTAATATTTGTATGGTGGATGGTTCATGGACCTCCACAGCTCAATTTAGTGGATTTGGATGGGTTTGAAAAGATAGCATGGGGAAGATTCAACTTATGGGGACACGGAACATGAGGAGGCGTGAGACAGCATTACACTCAGAACTGGAAGCATTAAAATGGGCAATGGAGAGCATGATACAACATTCGACCTGTTAGAGATTCGTGACAGATTGCAATGATAACGGATCCACAAGCTTCGCCAAACTTCTCAACTGAGCTGGAGGTCATTCAAATTCTTCTGTTGTGTTTTTCGGACGTCAAGTCAGCTATTTTCCAAGGATGCAAAATGAGATTATTGATTCATTAGCTAGGAATGCCCGTTCTTTTCATAGATCTCTTTGTTTTAGTGGTTGTTCTATTCCGGTCTGGTTACCTATACCACTTCAAGTTTGAGTAATAGAATAGCCGTTTGTTGCAAAAAAAAAAAAAAAAAAAACTGGAAGCTAAGAAGAAAAATCTAAATTAATTTGCTTTCATATAATCACTGAATTAGACTTTCTTATTTTCCATTAAACTAATTAGCTTTTATTTTCGTCCTCTAAATAACAGGAAAATATTCCATCTTGAAAACACCTCAAATAATGTGCGTTCCCCTGCCTTGCTGATTTGATTTCGTTTCCTCCTCCCACAAAATCTGAACTCTAATTTTGGTAACCAAAATCGATAAAATGAAAATATATAAAAAACATTGGCGAAGACAAAAGAAAAGGTAAACGGAACATCTACGACGGTGAGTTTAGTCATGTTTCTCCGATTAAGATTAACGTTGGATTGATTTTTTAGAAGATTGTTTATTGTCAACTATGTTCCCACATAGAATACTCTTGAGTAAATCTTAGGCTTCGCTACTTTTCTTTAAGGCCCTTTGGTTGTCAATAATCTTAGTCTGAGTTCTAATTTGAAATTTCGGTTCACGTTTTTGCAGTAGTTAATTGAATCAATAATGTTGCTTACTAATGTTATTTCAGGGGAGAAGCATAACGATGAAGCCTTCTATGATGGAAAGTCTATTAGGTCTTCTTCGTATTCGTGTCAAGCGCGGTGTCAATCTCGCCGTCCGTGATCTCAACAGTAGCGATCCTTACGTCGTCGTCAAAATGGGTAAACAGGTAACCAACCTAAAACTTATTAATATACTCAAGTGTATTCCTATCTTATATATTTACGAGGATTAAAGGTTAAAGGTGACCGATGAAACAAATGAGAATTTTCTTTTCATGACTAAACGAATGAGAAAATTGAATGGCCAGAAATTGAAGACTCGAGTTATTTACAATGATGTGAATCCTGAGTGGAATGAAGATTTGACACTCTCAGTAACAGATCCCAATCTCAAAGTCCTCTTGGTAAGCAGCGTCCATAAAATTACTCTCGTTTAGGCATATGTTATATAATAACCATGATCGTTTGTCTTTTTTTCTCCAAGACGGTATATGATCACGATACATTCACCAAAGACGACAAAATGGGAGATGCAGAATTCGAGATTAAGCCGTACATCAATGCATTGACTATGCACTTGCAAGATCTTCCATGTGGGACCATAGTGACCACAGTCCAGCCTAGCCGAGACAATTGCTTAGCGGAGGGTTCTCGGATCATCTGGTCTGATGGTAAGCTTATTCAGGAAATAGTCCTTAGACTGAAACATGTTGAGTGCGGTGAGGTTGAGGTTCAACTTCAATGGATCGATCTTCCTGGCTCCAAGGGTCTATGATTTCTTTATTTGTTATTTGTAATTTACCGTCATGTTATGGACACTATATAGACTTTAAGTTAAACCTTACAAACTGATGTTGTATATATGTTATTGAACATGATGAGTATATATTATTCACTTTATTCTTCTTCTTTTTTTTGCTTTATTAAATGAAATGTGTTAATACTCAATCGTTAATGGAGTAAGTATTATGATGTTGTAGAATGAGAGTGTCAATGAGTGTCAAGAGTGTTAATACTCAAGTTTATGTTTGTTGGTGTGATATCTCCAGACCTGAAAAGGTGAAAGTCACAAATGGATCCGTAGACTTGATTGTCTTGAATTGGTTGTTCATGTATATTTCAGATACTGAATCTGTTTTCATACCCTTGACTTTCGACTGTAAAGAGAATAAAGTTTAAATCTTTTAGATGGATGCTGGTGGAACATTTTGGCAGAAAGTGTAATTGGATGTGCAGAAGTGTACATGTGTATTCATTCGTAGATTTGTTGTCACTTGGCTCCACTTTCTCCAATATATCTAATGAGTTGGATAAGTTGAGTTCATTTGTTTAGATGTACTAAATTTAAAATGTATGTTTGCTATTGAAATCTCAGCATATTGCTGCATGTACAAAACTAGTATTTTATGAATATAATTTAACATTTATTCAAAAAAAAAAAAAAAAAGTACCCTACCATACATCTTAAATTAAGGACGAATTATTTACTAATAACTAGGGATTGTCACCCCGCGCAAGCACGGGGTCTGGGCAGTTTCGTTGAGGTTAATATATTTGGGTAACATTGTATCATGTACTTGAATCATGTCAGTTTGCAATTAGAAGTTCGATAATGTTAGACATATTCCTCTTTTCTTTCTATTTCTCAAAAATGGTCATAGTTATTAAGCATTTGAATATGCAAATGTTTTTGTCAAGTATGACCGACGCTTAAAGCTGAACAATCGGTATTTTGTTTTTGAATAACATTTAGCTTTCTTTCTTGAATGTGCTCATTTCTCCATCGTCACCCAAGGGCTCACAATGTTTTATAGCTCATCTTCTTTCACAGTGCTCATCGAAGAACACATTGTCTGTGCCTTGTATTTAATCCGAGTTGGAACCCCTGCTGATCTGTTCCTGTTTAACAGGGAAAGAGAGGACAGTATATTAAAATATGGGAAGGTGGCACTGTTAAATGAATCCATCCCTTAAAGATGTAAGAGATTATACGTTTAGGTTAACTTAGGATTCAAGTTAGCTTTGACGAAGTAATGACACAATCAATTTAACGAGTTCCCGACCTCTAACTGGTACGTCTCGTGGGAGAACTCCCGCTCCCAAACTCCACTAGATCAAAGAGACTCTAGCAACACGAAATTAGTGTTCTAGATAGTTTGTTACACAAGTATCAAATACTACTCACAAGAGAATACAACAAAGCACTTAGATCAAATAGACTTAAGCCTAAACTATTGATCTTGTGTTAATGTCTCCTTTCCCTTGCACTTCACCTTGATCTGATTACTCGTACGCTCCGTAGCTATCTGCTAGTGTTCTTGGGCGTTAACCTAATAAGCATACTAACATCTCCTTTTATATGTTTCGTATGTGATCAGGTGTTACCGGCTGGAGTGGGCCTGTGAGTACTCGGCCCATGAAGATCTGCTGTTGCTGCCCATCAGAGTCTTCTGCGAGAACCCAAACTCAACAAATCTCCACCAGTTTGGTTTGAGCCCAACACTGGCCCATTCGGCAAACCCTTGTGCCAACAGCCTCCTCCTCTTGTCTCTTTGTCTTTTGTGGTCGAAATAATCAGTCTTGACTCTCTCTGCGTCTCTCTTCCTCGCGAACCTCCATCACCGAAATGATCTCGGCTCCGTCTCGTAAGAGATCTCGGTCAGTTCAGTCGTGCTGACTTCACTCTGTTTCTCCTTTATCTCCAGGTACATCTAATCTCGTTGTTTATTTTGAGATTAGGATCATCTGCAAAGAAAGCTGAGAACTTTCTAGTGTATTTCACTGACCCTTAACTTCTTTGTTCCTTGCATGTCTTCTCCGGCGATTCTACGCCTCCTCTGAGATGACTCGAGCTCTGAATCGAGCTCCACCGTCACGCTCCACCTCTTTTGTGAACCGAGGTATGAACTGATACATCTTTATCCTCCTCTGCATGTCTTTGATCTACTCCAATCTAACACTCTTGACGTTTCAGGGATCGATTTCAACTCTATGTTTAGTTCCTTCCTTATGATCTTGATGAAACTGTAGTTTGATCTGAGTAACTCGCCTTAGCTCGGTGAGCTTTCAACACACTTTGCTTTCCTTCAAATCAGCTTCTCAGAGCCCTTTGATCTTGTAACATACTCGAGTTGGTTACTGACACATATTCTTTGTAGCTTGTTTTAGGTATGTCTGTTCTTATAGATGGTTGGTGATGCTTTCTGATTTCGTGGAACTTAGATTGACTCAATGTGATCGTTGACTCCTCCTTGCTATCAAACCCGTGACTGCTTGACATTTCCACATTCCTCAACCCGAGTCGAGAACCCTTCTCGACCCTGTATGTGCTCCCGGTAACTCCTCATACTCTTATCACGGTGCTTCTTATTACTGTTTGACTCATCTACACAGACACTCACATATGTAAATGCTCGTGTTATGCGAGGATGGAGCCAATAGAAATAGAATCACCTGGAGCCTTCTCCACCTTATCAGTGGACATTCAAAAGCTCAGAGCAAAGCTGAAACTTCTGACCAGGTTCCGTCTTCGTTAGGAAATCAGCCGGGTTAACATTAGCATGAATCTTGTTGAGAACAATATCCCGTGCTTCCACTAGGTCTTTGATGAAATTGAATTTGGTAGCTATATGCTTTGTCGTCTCGTGATTGACTGGATTTCTTGCTAGGGCTAGAGCACTTTGTGAATCACAATAGAGTTTGATACCTTGTTGCTTGAATCCTAACTCGGAGAATATTTCTTTTAGCCCCATTGCTTCTTTAGCTGCTTCATTCATAGCCATGTATTCGGCTTCTGTAGTGGATAGTGCAACAACTGATTGTAGACCTGATTTCCATGACACTGTATTGCCTGCAAACTTGAATGCATAGCCTGTTACTGAACGTCTCCTGTCCAGGTCTGTTGCATAATCTGAGTCTGAATAACCTTCTACTTGTAGTGTAGAATGCTTCTTGAATGTTAAATCTGAATTCATTGCTCCCTGTAAGTATCTTAGATCCCACTTGACTGCTGACCAGTGGTCCCTTCCTGGTTTACTCATGAAGCGACAAACATAGCCTGCTGAAAATCCTAGATCGGGCCTCGACCCGACCATTGCATACATTAGGCTTCCTACGACACTGGTATAAGGAATCTTTTCCGTATTCGCTGCCTCTTCTTTCCATTCTTTTTCTGTTAGACTCTGAAGCTTGAACTGAGACGAGGTGGGAGTGACTACAGCCTTGGCGTCCTGAATTCCGAACGTTCTTAGCACTTTTTCAATATATTTTCTTTGGGACAGAATCAATGTTCCTTTCTTTCTATCTCTGGCAATGTCCATTCCCAATATTCTGGATGCTTTTCCCATGTCTTTCATCTCAAATTCTCCACTCAGCTGCTCTTTAAGATCCTTGATCACTTACTTGTTTCCTGAAGCAATCAACATGTCATCGACATAGAGAAGTAGATAGATGGCTTTGTCGGTTTGAACATCCCTCATGTAGACACATATGTCTTTGCTACAACGCTCACATAGCTGATCCTTCATGAAACTATTGAACCTGTGGTTCCATCTCCTTGGAGACTGCTTCAAACCATACAGAGACTTTATCAGCAAGCACACTTTGTTCTCTGCTCCTGGTTTTATAAATCCCTCAAGATGTTCCATTAAGATTCTTTGCTCTAAACTCCCATGTAAGAAAGTTGTTTTCACATCCATATGTTCTAGTTCTAAGTCTAGATTCACCACAATGCTAAACATAAGCCTGATGGAGACATGTTTCACAACTAGCGAAAAGATCTCATTATAGTCAACTCCTTCTCTCTGAGAATATCCTTTATCAACTAATCTGCCCTTGTATCGTTCATCCTCAGCATCGGGATACCCGGCTTTAGCTTAAACAACCATCTGCATCCAACAAGCTTGCCTTAGCCGGTCGATCAATGAGATCCCAGGTTCTGTTTTTTCTGTGGGATTCCATCTCCTCTTCAACAGCTTGTTTCCATAGCTTCTTCTCTCGACTTCTCATGGCTTCAGCAAAAGACTTTGGTTCCTCTACTTCCATATATCCAATAACATTGAGCGCGTAAGCTACAAAGTTTCCATCCTCATACCGAGATGGTGGTCTCACGTTATGTCTTCTTTCTCTATCGCGTGCCAAGATGTAGGTGTCTTGAATTTCAGTGTCGCCACTCTCACTCGCAACTTCCTCAGCATGCTCCTGGTCACTTGAACTGGTAGAGCTGTCCGATGATGAATCTTCTCCACCTTGATCAGGTGCATCTTCGGATTCAGAAGAAGGAGAAGGTCCCCTGATCAGTTCATCACTGAATGATACTCTCTTCTTAGCTCGTTTTTCGCGATTCTTCTCTTTCTCCTTAGTCACTTCCGTGCTCTCCTTTTCTTTGGCAAGTGTATGCTTATATAGGTCATCCTCATTGAAGACAACGTTTCTACTCGTTCTGCACCTTCCTTTGTCTTGTATCCACACTCGATATCCTTTTGTGCCCATAGGATATCCCACGAATACTCCCTTGAGAGCTCTAGGTCTAGTTTTCTCCTCTGTCACATGAACATATGCGGAGCATCCAAACGTCCTAAGATGTCCCAAATCAGGTTTGAACCCTGACCAAACTTCCTTAGGTAGCTTAAACTCCAGAGTTGAATTAGGTGACCTGTTAGTCAAATAGATTGCAGTGGATGCAGCCTCTACCCAGAAGCTTTGGGTCCAAGCCAGATTCGGCCAACATACATCACACTTTATCCATAATAGTTCTGTTCATCCTCTCTGATATCCCGTTCTGTTGTGGGGTGTAAGTGCAGGTTTTGTGCCTTTTAATTCCAGCCTTCTTGCAGTAATCATCAAACTGTCTATTACAAAATTCCAATCCATTGTCAGTTCTCAGACATTTGATCTTCTTTTCTGCTTTATTTTCAACTTCAACCTTCCATTCTCCGAACTTAGAAAATACCTCATATTTAGTCTTCAAAAAATAAATCCAGACTTTCTTTGAAAAATCATCAATAAAAGTCACAAAATACTTATTTCCAGCAAGACTATCCGGTGTAGAAGGAGAACCCCATATATCAGAGTGAACATACTCTAATATTCCTTTTGTTACATGCTTAGCTCTAGGAAAGCTTTGCTTGTGCGATTTCCCAATTATGCAGTGCTCACAAAAATCTAATTTCTTAACCTCCTTGTCAGTGATAAATCCATTCTTGACAAGTTCAGACATGTTGTTAAGACTCATATGACTGAGGCGTGAATGCCAAACATTAGTCATATTTCTCTCAACTCTAGATAGGTTAGCCTCTCCTCTTAAGACTGGTCCCTGAAGATAATATAACCCCTGATGATATTTCCCTGAGATAACCTTCTTATCATCCTTGTAGAAATTAACCATAAGATGCTTTCCTTCATATCGGCAATGTGATGTTTCCAACACTACATAAGAAATTAAATTTCTGCTCATACCTGACATGTATCTAACTCCTGTTAAGATAACCGTAGAATCATCAGGATTCAAAATTTTAATCTTCCCAATTCCTTGAATGTTGCTGTGTGTGTTATTTGCCATTAACACTTTCCCACCTTTGAACTCTTCTACATTAAATGGAATGAGCAGCCTGAGTCCATTACCCATTCTTCCTTGGTGTCTTGGGTACTAACCTTTAGAATCATTGGCTCCTATGATTCCTCTACTATGTTAGCTGAGTCTTGCGGTTTAAATGGCTTCTTATCAGGGCACTCACACTTCCAGTGCCCCTCTTTTCCACATATGAAACATCCTTTGTTGTTTTTATTGTTCCTAGGGTGTGACTTAGACCTTGCATTGAGGCTTTTGGATCTTTCTTTATAGGATTTTCCATTCCCCTTTCCTGATCTCTGATCTGATCTACCTATATCGACCATTAAGCCTTCTCCACCCGATCTTGTAAACTTGCCACTCTCGATCAACTCCCTTTCTTTGGACCTAGCTGCCCCAGTAACCTCATTGAGGCTCAGTGTGTCTCTTCCATACTTGAGAGTCTCCTTGAGTTGATCATATTTGTTAGGCAAAGAACTTTGCAGTAAGATGGCTTGAACCTCCTCTGAAACTTCCACTTGCAGGTTACTCAGATCTGCCACTAGTTTCAGAAAGTCATCCACATTCTCATCTATAGTTTTAAAATCAGATATCTTGAAAGTGTAGAATCTGAGCTTTAGATATATCTGGTTGGGTAAAGAAGTCTCAGTGTACAGCTTATCAAGTGTACTCCACATTGCAGCAGCAGTCTCACAATGTTTGATTTTTTTTAAGACTTTGTTACCAACATTCAGCAAAATCATATCCTTAGCTTTCTCTGATTTTTCGAACTTTACAGGGTCCATAGCAGGTGTGGGCTCAACGATTCCAGCTAGTCCCTTCCCAGCGTCCCTTGCTGCTGATTCATGATCCTCCTTAATGTCAGAACCGTCCTTTAACAACTTCTCATCAGTGAGAATGAACTTCAGACCGAGCACCCCGAAGTGTGCAAGCATCCACACTTTCCATAAGGCAAAATCACCAGTACCATCGAACCGATCCACCTCTATACGTGTGGTAGACATCACGCAGAAATCGGGCACTGTCTCTGTGTTCTAAGTAACCTTAATAACCTTGTGCTCTAATACCACTTGTAAGAGATTATACGTTTAGGTTAACTTACGATTCAAGTTAGCTTTGACCTAGATCTAAAACTGAAAGTAATGACACAATCAATTTAACGAGTTCCCGGCCTCTAACCGATACAACTCGTGGGAGAACTCCTGCTCCCAAACTTCACTAGATTAAAGAGACTCTAGCAACACCAAATTAGTGTTCTAGATAGTTTGTTACACAAGTATCAAATAATCCTCACAAGAGAATACAACAAAGCCCTTAGATCAAATAGACTTAAGCCTAAGCTATTGATCTTGTGTTGTTGTCTCCTTTCCCTTGCACTTCACCTTGATCTGATTACTCGTTGTTTCCGTACGCTATGTGGCTATCTGCTAGTGTTCTTCAGCGTTAAACTAATCAGCATACTAACATCTCCTTTTATATGTTTCGTATGTGATCAGGTGTTACCGGCTGGAGTGGGCCTGCGAGTACTCGGCCCATGAAGATCTGCTGTTGCTGGCCCATTAGAGTCTTCTGCGAGAACCCAAACTCAACAAAAGAATCTAAGCTATCTAGGGGTGATCTCACCTCTTTAACCTTGTGATGGAAGATGTTTGAGTCTTCATGTTACCATGTTCATTCTTCTTTCAAGTGTTATGTTCCTTGTTCTTTGGGATCTCTTCCTCCGCATAACTGTATCCATTCGCAAAATATTAAATGATAAATGTTTCAAAAATTTGTTTATATGAAAACAAACAATTACTTTTTCTTCTCATTAAGAAGATCATAGGCAAGACCATATACTGAGTCTTTTGGCAGCTTATTGAAATGTCAGAAAACATGTTACCTAGCATCAATAAGAGACTTTAACTACAGGAAAATAAATGCTGCAAAAAATGTACTGAGATCACCTCCAAACCCGTGATCAGAAGCGGAAGCAGAAGCTGATTTAGTTAAACCTAGCGAACACGTCAAACCCGTGCGTAACGCTCCCTGGAAAGTTCATCGATTGACAACTCATTAGTTGTATCGATCAACGGGCTGAAAGGTGTATCGATCGACACCCCATTGTTGCAATCGATCGGCACTTTCTCAAGACCAACAAGCGACAGCTGAGGTCCTAGATCCGGTGATAGGTAGTCTAAAAATACGGAAGTTGATAGACTATTCTTATTGTTTGAGTTATAGAATATCCATTATATGCTTAGTATATATATCTCTATAATCATGATTGACTGAATAAAAACATAAATCTAACGCTTTCCATATCTGTCTTAAAACCCTAATCAATCAATTGAACAATCACTTGTTCACAACCCTGCTATTTACATTTAAACATGTTTGCCTAGCTTAACCACATAACTAGTGGATCTATTGTGTGCCTTAGCTCCCCGTGAATCTGATCCCTAAGTATTGCAACTCGACGTCTTAGTTGAAAGAGTACAAATCACTTATAGGGTAATTTGAGTGATATCAAATTTGGCGCCGTTGTCGGAGAGCTTCGATCGCCATTAGATCAAATTTTGTTAGGTTTTGTTACTTGTAAAAATTGATAAAAAAAATGTCTTGTCTTTTCAGGTGCATGCCTAACAGTACCAGAAGCAACAAAGAACAAACAATGCTCTTTTTTTAGATCCTCCACACTTAGAATACTCAATCCGCAGAGAAAAACACACTGCATCGATCGACAACAGCACCCGTTCGTCGACCGACACTCGCCTTCCACCGTCGACCGAGACTACTCTTTCATCCCCATACCCACCCGACATCGATCGACATTCCACCTTCGACATCGATCGATACTGAGCCGCGAGATATGGTTTCGACTACAGTTCTAATTCAGGAAGCAACTTGAAACCTGCATGACCAGTAGGGTCATCTGCGTAATGCAGCATGTCAGAATATAGATGATAAGGGGGCTGTAATCCCTTATACAGATGCTGATATTGCAGCTGCTCAAGCTGTAGACGAGGCTGCTAGACCGAGGACATTAGCTGATTACAACATTCCAGATCAGTACTACGAGAACAGATCTGCCATCCGTCTTCCAGCCATCCAGAGGTAAGACTTTCACTTGAAGCCTCAGTATTTCACATTCGTGGGACAGACACCCTACTGTGGGTTATCACACTAGCATCCTATGGACTATCTGGAAAGGTTCGAGGATCTAGTTTCTGCTATTAAAGCTAATGGAGTCCCTGAAGACTATATCTTTTGCAAGTTCTTCAAGTACTCACTTGCTAGAGAATCTTCGCACTGGCTTAAGCAGTTACAGCGAGGATCTCTTACATCCTGGGACGACATCAAGAACGCATTCTTGTGTCACTTCTTTGATGAGGCATGCGCTGAAGACTTGAGGAGCGAGATTGTTACATTCACACAGGAGCCTACAGAGTCATTCAGAAGCTACTGGATCAGATTCAAGGCATATCAGAGAGACTGTTCACATCATGGATTCAATGAAGTCCAGCTGTTCAGCACTTTCTTCAGAGGCATCGCGTTGGCATATCAGATGTCTCTAGACTCAGCAAGTGATGGAAACTTAAACACTAGGAATCCCAAGAGACTGTGAGACTTATCGAGAACTTGGCATCCAACAACAACACCAAGAACACTGATCTCGAGAGAAAAAAATCGACCACTGCCCTAGGAAAGGAGCAGCTGGACGATGTTAAGGCTAAGCGAGATAGTATGCACAAGCTTCTCAAGAAGCAAGTCAGTTTTGCAGAAGATGTAGAGGCTGCAGATGTCGACAGTGACATAGATGGAGAGGAGGATATTAACTTTGTTAGTGGTTCAGGTTTTCAGAATCATAGGTCTGGGAACCAGAGTGAATACAAAAACTCTTTGGGCAATTGACAGAAGAGTGGATACAACCAAAGTTCACAGTACCAGAAACCTTTCAGCAGAAACTACAACAGCAGCACCAACATAGCTTATGGAAATTCTTTCTACCAGAACCAACCATAACAGACTCGAGAGAGCAAGATAGAGTCCATGCTTTATCAAGTTCTTGAGGCTCAGCAGAAGTTGATGGTGAACTTCAATGGAAAGATAGATGATGTCTACACAGAGCTAAACTCAAAGTTAGAGTCTCTGAACGACCATGTGAGGAAGTTGGAGACACATGTAGTTCAGACATGAGAGACTATTAAGAGGCATGAGGCCTTCATCAAGGGTAAAGGTGATGATTCACTGAAGCACCACGTGAATGCCATCATAGATGATGATTTCTGGCAAGTGGTAAAGGAGGAGAAGCTTCAGGAAGGAGACTTCCAAGTCGAAAGCTCCATGAGTTTCGGCGGATCACACTGGTGTCGACTGACACTAAGAGATGAATATTGACCGATGGAGACAGACGAGAATCGATTGATATCACCTACGCCACATCGATCGACAGAGGAAGTTGCATCATGCACAACAATAAGGATTCCAACTCATGAGGAGTTTGCAGCAAAACACCCTCATCCACCCAAACCCTTACGCATAAAGAATTCGAACATCTATCGGCATCATGGGCCAGCTACCGATCGACTGGCTCCATCGACGATCGACAAGACGCATCCACCCTCAATCGACGACCACCTCTGACCTACCGGGTGCAGCTACAAAAGATAGATGTAGCACGCATGAATGCTATCTGAAACCCATCTCAACCTCCATTGATCAGACTTCTGAGAAGAGAACCTTGAGGAGAAGGAAGGAAAAGGTTCCCAAGCATCGAAAGAGAGGAGTTAATGAAAAAGAGATGGATAGCTTCACCAAAAGAGTTCCCAGAATACCCTTGGACAAGCCGTTTGAGGAGTCTTACTTTACCCACAAGTTGTGGATGTTCTTCAGAGAGACCAAGGAAACTGAACAAGACATACAAAGGATCTTCAATCAGATCAGAGAGAAGATGAAGCAGATGATTACATTGAAGAAGAAGAAGAGTGATCTTGGGAAATTTGAAGTGACATGTTTAGTTAAGGGCATTGAGTTTCCATGTGCGCTGTGTGATACAGGTTCATCAATCAGCATACTACCCAAGGTAATGGCAGACCATCTGGTTCTGAAGATAGAGCCTTAGGAAGATTCATTCACTTTTGTGGATCATTCTACGAGGTCAGGAGGAATCATCAGAGACCTTGAGGTGCAGATTGGTAATACACTAGTTCCAGTTGACTTCCATGTCCTGGAAAACAAGCAAAACAAGAATCATTCTCTCCTACTTGGGAGGGCTTTCATTGCTACTGTAGGAGCAGTTTGCAACATGCAGACTAATCAGTTGTGTCTAACACTGATAAACCCTGATGTCCACTATGATCTAGTCAGAATTGTCAAGCCACAGACGTCCAACATTGGAGTTAACACCGGATTCATAGCAGCATGCCACTGCCATTTTGAGGATGAAGACGAGATAGAGCATTCATGATCAATCGATAGCCGGACTCGACCATCGATTGACATTTTCATACATCCACCGATCGACAACCATCCCGGGGAATCGATCGACAGTAGTCCTGCGAATGAGACTTTTGCCTTACCAGAACACTGCTATCCGAGCTTTGCAGTTAGTACCCAGCCACAGACACCGATTGTTTACCATCATGGTGACACGATCAGCAAAAAAGGCGACTATTCTATTGGCAGTTGGGCAGACGAGAGCCATCATGAGAGCTTTGCAGTAGACACTGCATTCCCTGAGATGCAATCTGATGAGTATGACGAGGACTACCTCAGAGAGAAGAACATTGATTAATGTGCTCTTACCATGGATGATAGAGGAGTTCTCCGTACATCGCTTGCAGATGCGAAGTCAACATCGATCGACAGCAACAAAAAGCCATCGATCGATGTTCATCACACACCAGATTCCGAGGTACATATAAAAGATAATACAGATTATGGTTATCTAACTCCGAATGAATTTGGAATTTTCATGGATCCAGAAGGCCAAGCACGAGCTATGGATGGACGCATTCTTAACATATCCAAGGAGGAAATAACTGAAATCATTACCATGAATGGGTCCAGAAACTTCATGGACACGCAAACTAGAGTTGAGGATCCACCATCGGTCGACAAAAACGCTGCACCATCGATCGATGATCAGTACGACGTCAGACGAGGAGTACTTCATCAGAACAGGAAACGAAAACCTCGCTGGGAATACACAGAGACACCCATACCTACCGTGCCAGACGAAACCAGTTACAACAAAGCAGATATTGACGAGATGGTAGCAAAGATCTACAGAGTTCTTCGGACTTCAGATGATTATCATTCAAAGAGGCTCGATGACATCTACTACCCATTCGACAACAGTATCAGCTGCTTGACCACACACACATATGGGATGAAGCATGACATAGCCATGGTTCAGACACATCATGTAGTCGGCGCAAGAGAATCGAAATCGATCAACGATCACACTCAGCCATCGATCGACGCCCGCACTAGAACATCAATTGACGCTCGAACTTGCATCATTCGAAGATATGCTACAATCATTTACCTACAGGCTTGATGGTATCTACCACCCGCTCCGTGATGACATAGATTCATGGACTACACGCCAGGACGCGTTGCAGCAAGAGATGGACACGTTTCAGAGACAGTTAAATGATATCACTCAAATTACCCTAAGGAGTGATTTATACTCTTTCAAATAAGAGGTCGAGTTATAGTACTTAGGGATCGAATTCACAGGGAGCTAGGGAACCAAATAAATCTAATCAGATTGATTTAGCTAGGTTGATTTAATGATTTTAAATGTAAAGTTGCAAGTTTGTGAGCAAAGTAATTGCTCGATTGATTTGATTGGGGGTTTGATGGAAGGATGGTTGCTAGACTTAGGGTTTCTATTCATATAATCATGATTATATTCCTACAGATACCTAACAATTTGTATGCATGATATTATAGAGCTCAACACTTATAAACAAACATTAGACTTTCGCTATCTAGGTTTGTCTATTGACCAGTATCGATTGATGATTCTATAGGAATATCGATCGATACACTTGTTGAAACGTCGACCGATTATTCGATTAGAATATCGATCAACGCTTTTGGTCAAGCGTTAATGCACAGGCTGAATGTGCTCACTAAGCTTCCCAGATCACCTCTCGCTTACTCTAACAATTTTAGCTCAATTAGGATGGATTCAGGGTGAGATGCAAGTGATGTTCTTTACCTCAAACTCCTAGATCAAGTTCTAGGTAGCTAAGGTAGAAACATGCTTTAATGACAATCCTAATGATGAATATCACAACTTAGCAATCTATAGTTGGGGCTAATCCCTCATAACCTATTTAAACCCTAAACTAACAGGTGGATCTATTCAAGCATGAAGTTTGTCACATAAATCATAGATGAATAGATATAAAATTGCAATAGATATAAGCAATTATAAAACCAATGAAGTTATAGGAGGACTCTGAATGAGTTCCTTGCTTCTCTCCTAACTAAGAATAATGAATAAAAGAAAGCTTAGCCGTCAACAATTGCTTAGAAAACACATAAATAGGGTTTTAGGTCATCCAAGGGTATTCTGGTAATTTGTGGTTGCTTCTGGGCTTCAGCGGTCATAAAATATGATCAGCCCATATTCTGGCATCACCGTCGATCGACACCAATGCTGTTTCATCGATCGACAGTCCTTTATCTCTTCGACAGCTTCCTCTCGCGACGCAGACTTACTACTCTTCAGTAACACGAGAATAACTTCTGCTACAGGATGTGGATTGACCTCAAACCGGTGGAATTGGAAAGCTAACTCAAATCTCTATTTTGTGTCATAATATGGGTTTAATCTAACGGTGGGAAGGTCTCCATCAATAGCCAAACATGTGACGCGTCTGTGCAGTTCTGCATCTCAAAAGGCTCCAAAATCACCATATTTCTTCAGAACGTACATGAACTTGTAAATACTCTAAAAAGACTTCAAAACATAATAATTATATCTTAAAACACTTATATACCATGGCTGAAAGTGGGTAAAATCCATGGTATATTGTCCTCAAGCAAAACAGACGGGCAGTCTCTCTCAAAGAGGTTTGAAAACAGCAGGGACTCACATGATTTAAAACTTAAAATCATCACCTCTGCAATATTGTAATCGACATCTAAGAAGTCCTAATCACAAAAGCACATTATACCATATTCTAGCATAGCAACCATATTCACCAAGCTAACAACTTAGCAAATCATGTCTGGCATTCCCTTCTACCAACCTCATTTCTTAACATATATAAAAGTGCACGCTAATGGAGTCCCTGAGACTATCTCTTTTGCAAGTTCTCCAAGTACTCACTTGCTAGAGAATCTTCGCACTGGC
Source organism: Brassica oleracea var. oleracea (assembly GCF_000695525.1). Taxonomy (NCBI): domain Eukaryota; kingdom Viridiplantae; phylum Streptophyta; class Magnoliopsida; order Brassicales; family Brassicaceae; genus Brassica; species Brassica oleracea. Next base: position 2,949,895 of record NC_027755.1, read on the forward strand.
TTAAGCATTTACAGCGAGGATCTCTTACATCCTGGGACGACATCAAGAACGCATTCTTGTGTCACTTCTTTGATGAGGCATGCGCTGAAGACTTGAGGAGCGAGATTGTTACATTCACACAGGAGCCTACAGAGTCATTCAGAAGCTACTGGATCAGATTCAAGGCATATCAGAGAGACTGTCCACATCATGGATTCAATGAAGTCCAACTGTTCAGCATTTTCTTCAGAGGCATCGCGTTGGCATATCAGATGTCTCTAGACTCAGCAAGTGATGGAAACTTCAACACTAGGAATCCATAAGAGGCTGTGAGACTTATCGATAACTTGGCATCCAGCAACTGCACCAAGAACACTGATTTTGAGAGAAAAAAATCGACCACTGCCCTAGGAAAGGAGCAGCTGAACGATGTCAAGGCTAAGCGAGATAGTATGCACAAGCTTCTCAAGAAGCAAGTCAGTTTTGCAGAAGATGTAGAGGCTGCAGATGTCGACAGTGACATAGATGGAGAGGAGGATGTTAACTTCGTTAGTGGTTCAGGTTTTCAGAATGAGAGGTCTGGGAACCAGAGTGAATACAAAAACTCTTTGGGCAATTGACAGAAGAGTGGATACAACCAAAGTTCACAGTACCAGAAACCTTTCAGCAGAAACTACAACAGCAGCAACAACATAGCTCTTGGAAATTCTTTCTACCAGAACCAAACACAACAGACTCGAGAGAGCAAGATAGAGTCCATGCTTTATCAAGTTCTTGAGGCTCAGCAGAAATTGATGGTGAACTTCAATGGAAAGATATATGATGTCTACACAGAGCTAAACTCAAAGTTAGAGTCTCTGAACGACCATGTGAGGAAGTTGGAGACACATGTAGTTCAGACATGAGAGACTATTAAGAGGCATGAGGCCTTCATCAAGGGTAAAGGTGATGATTCACTGAAGCACCACGTGAATGCCATCATAGATGATGATTTCTGGCAAGTGGTAAAGGAGGAGAAGCTTCAGGAAGGAGACTTCCAAGTCGAAAGCTCCATGAGTTTCGGCGGATCACACTGGTGTCGACTGACACCAAGAGATGAATATTGACCGATGGAGACAGACGAGAATCGATTGATATCACCTACGCCACATCGATCGACAGAGGAAGTTGCATCATGCACAACAGTAAGGATTCCAACTCATGAGGAGTTTGCAGCAAAACACCCTCATCCACCCAAACCCTTACGCATAAAGAATTCGAACATCTATCGGCATCATGGGCCAGCTACCGATCGACTGGCTCCATCGACGATCGACAAGACGCATCCACCCTCAATCGACGACCACCTCTGACCTACCGGGTGCAGCTACAAAAGATAGATGTAGCACGCATGAATGCTATCTGAAACCCATCTCAGCCTCCATAAAACATTGCAGATAACTTCAATCAACATCTTAAAAATGCACCAGAGTCTATGAAAGTTGATCAGACTTCTGAGAAGAGAACCTTGAGGAGAAGGAAGGAAAAGGTTCCCAAGCATCGAAAGAGAGGAGTTAATGAAAAAGAGATGGATAGCTTCACCAAAAGAGTTCCCAGAATACCCTTGGACAAGCCGTTTGAGGAGTCTTACTTTACCCACAAGTTGTGGATGTTCTTCAGAGAGACCAAGGAAACTGAACAAGACATACAAAGGATCTTCAATCAGATCAGAGAGAAGATGAAGCAGATGATTACACTGAAGAAGAAGAAGAGTGATCTTGGGAAATTTGAAGTGACATGTTTAGTTAAGGGCATTGAGTTTCCATGTGCGCTGTGTGATACAGGTTCATCAATCAGCATACTACCCAAGGTAATGGCAGACCATCTGGTTCTGAAGATAGAGCCTTAGGAAGATTCATTCACTTTTGTGGATCATTCTACGAGGTCAGGAGGAATCATCAGAGACCTTGAGGTGCAGATTGGTAATACACTAGTTCCAGTTGACTTCCATGTCCTGGAAAACAAGCAAAACAAGAATCATTCTCTCCTACTTGGGATAGCTTTCATTGCTACTGTAGGAGCAGTTTGCAACATGCAGACTAATCAGTTGTGTCTAACACTGATAAACCATGATGTCCACTATGATCCAGTCAGAATTGTCAAGCCACAGACGTCCAACACTGTAGTTAACACTAGATTCATAGCAGCATTCCACTGCTATTTTGAGGATGAATACGAGATAGAGCATTCATGATCAATCGATAGCCGGACTTGACCATCGATTGACATTTTCATTCATCCACCGATCGACAACCATCCCGGGGAATCGATCGACAATAGTCCTGCGAATGAGACTTTCGCCTTACCAGAACACTGCTATCCGAGCTTTGCAGTTAGTATCAGCAAACAGGGCGACTATTCTATTGGCAGTTGGGCAGACGAGAGCCATCATGAGAGCTTTCCAGTAGACACTGCATTCCCTGAGATGCAATCTGATGAGTATGACGACGACTACCTCAGAGAGAAGAACATTGAGTAATGTGCTCTTACCATGGATGATAGAGGAGTTCTCCGTACATCGCTTGCAGATGCGAAGTCAACATCGATCGACGGCAACAAAAAGCCATCGATCGATGCTCATCACACACTAGATTCCGAGGTACATATAAAAGATAATACAGATTATGGTTATCTAACTCCGGATGAATTTGGTATTTTCATGGATCCAGAAGGCCAAGCACGAGCTATGGATGGACGCATTCTTAACATATCCAAGGAGGACATAACTGAAATCATTGCCATGAATGGGTCCAGAAACTTCATGGACACGCAGACTAGAGTTGAGGATCCACCATCGGTCGACAAATACGCTGCACCATCGATCAATGATCAGTACGACGTCAGACAAGGAGCACTTCATCAGAACAGGAAACGGAAACCTCGCTGGGAATACACAGAGACACCCATACCTACCGTGCCAGACGAAACCAGTTACAACAAAGCAGATATTGATGAGATGGTAGCAGAGATCTACAGAGTTCTTCGGACTTCAGATGATTATCATTCAAAGAGGCTCGATGACATCTACTACCCATTCGACAACATTATCAACTGCTTGACCACATACACATATGAGATGAAGCATAACATAGCCATGATTCAGACACATCATGTAGTCGGCGCAAGGGAATCGAAATCGATCGACGATCACACTCAGCCATCAATCGACGCCCGCACTAGAACATCGATCGACCCTTGACTTGCATCATTCAAAGATAGTCTACAATCATTTACCTAAAGGTTGATGGTATCTACCACCCGCTCCGTGATGACATAGATTCATTGACTACACGCCAGGACGCGTTGCAGCAAGAGATGGACACGATTCAGAGACAGTTAAATGATATCACTCAAATCACCCTAAGGAGTGATTTATACTCTTTCAAATAAGAGGTCGAGTTGTAGTACTTAGGGATCAAATTCACAGGGAGCTAGGGAACCAAATAAATCTAATTAGATTGATTTAGCTAGGTTGATTTAATGATTTTAAATGTAAAGTTGTGAGCAAAGTAATTGCTCGATTGATTTGATTGGGGTTTGATGGAAGGATGGTTGCTTGACTTAGGGTTTCTATTCATGTAATAATGATTATAATCCTACAGATACCTAACAAGTTGTATGCATGATATTATAGAGCTCAACACTTATAAACAAACATTAGACTTTCGCTTTCTAGGTTTGTCTATTGACCAGTATTGATCGATGATTCTATAGGAATATCGATCGATACACTTGTTGAACCGTCGACCGATTATTTTATTAGAATATTGATCAACGCTTTTGGTCAAGCGTTAATGCACAGGCTTAAGGTGCTCACTAAGTTTCCCAGATCAGCTCTCGCTCACTCTAGCAATTTTAGCTCAATTAGGATGGATTCAGGGTGAGATGCAAGTGATGTTCTTTACCTCAAATTCCTAGATAAAGTTCTACGTAGCGACCGAGCGATCGTCCCCCAGAGGGTTACTTCACTTGCTACGAGGCGTTTGTAGTGTGTTGTCGCCTATGGTTCCCAATACCCAAAATTCTCGTCTGAGTGTTGGACCGTTTCGAAGTCGCGATAAGCCAGTTGACTCCCCATGCCATTCAGCATCTTATTGGGATCCTAATCTTAAGCTACGAGCATGGCCTTTCCCTTTCCGTCGATCATTATGAAGCGCTTTTGAGGCTTCAACTTGTCACAGATACGGATAAGCATAGGTTGGTCCCTCAGAAATTTATATCAGTGGTTAAGAAGTTCATTTTGAACTTCAACTCATGGAAGAAGTTCTTTTTCTTTGTTCGTATAGACGCTGCGTCCGTCGAAGAGAGTTGCATTCCACTGTTCCGGAGGTTGCCGAATGATCGTCCCTTCAGCAACCCTCTTGCTCCGTTCCCTAAGGACATCATTGCGGTAAGGGATCTTCTCAGGAACGGTCCCTTCTTCTGGACTTCTTTTACGCCGAAGAGGGTTCGGAAGGCACTGAGATTCGTGCAACCCGGTCCTGCTTTGGCTGCGGACACGGGAAGCGACTCCGAATCTGACGACCAGAATCCCGTCGAAGCTCCAACAACTGTGCCGGAGTCGAGCTCTCGGAAGGGAAAAGATGTCGATCTTGGCGACATAGAATTTT
>NC_027755.1:2955199-2955462 GCF_000695525.1 Brassica oleracea var. oleracea
TTGAGTATGGGAACCTCAAGAATGCCTTTACCTTGGTGGGTGACTTTCGTGAGTGCCGCGGTTCGGTCGGAAGTCTTTGGAGGACGCGAGCCGATGACTATGCGTTTGAGGAGGAAATGAGCTTGATGAAGAGTGGGAGGAATGAACGTGCCCACGCTGAGGCACTTATCCCTCCGATCGACGAGCGGATTCAAGGGTTCTGGGATTCCATCCCGGTTTCCCCTGATACCGAGGAGGTTTCGACTGGGTTTCCCGATGATGGC
>NC_027755.1:2955476-2958342 GCF_000695525.1 Brassica oleracea var. oleracea
ATTTATATGATGAATGTTTTCGTTTTCGAGTTTTCCTGAGTAGGTTTGAAGTAAATATGTGTTGTCGTCTCATATTTAATTCCGATGAGACGTTCAATTTGTTGGTTCGTTCGTGATATTCGTAAAAATTATTTATCTTTACGATTTTCGAAAACATTGAGATACTAACGAAGAGACATGGTTTAGGATCTCGTATCTTTTAGATATCATGCCTTGAGATGTTTGAGACCAGAGCGTTGGGTTTAGGGCAAGAACTAGGTTTACTTTCGGTTAAGGTTTATGCGGTGACTAGCCGGCTATCGTTTTTCCTGTTGCGATTTCTTCCTGATTCGCACCGATTTAAAGTCCGCGGTATGTTCTCGGCTTATATGACTTGTATGGTACGAATCGAGCATCTTCTCAGAATTATCTGGAAGTGCTAAAAAACAAAAGTTTTGGATTTTTGTTGTAGCGCGCTTTTGTCCTTGTGCTGGACGTTTTTAAAGATCAAAAGAGTGATCGAATTGCGTTTGTTTAAGACGTTTGCTGCTCGTTGGTAGTGGAATGCTGACTAACCGTCTCTGTCCCCCTATGATGAGAAAAAGCTTTCCGAGTGGACGAGGACCGATCTTCTCTTTCTTTAGTCTTGCTCGTCTTATGGCATTAGCCTTTGCGGATTCCTTAATCCGCGGGACAGCTGTCTCGGCACATGTCAATCCTTATGTCCCCAGCGAGCAGGTCAAGGTACTCTATGTTGCTGCTTGCCTTTATCTTCCAGTCTGCCAAGCAAGCTTGTTTATTCTATGTTATTGATAAATCGCTATTTCCCCCAAACCGCTAGTTTTCTCATACGACTCAGAACTTCTCACGTTGTTCTGTTTCCAAAGAATAAGGCCTATGAGCTCTCTGTTTGGAGACAGAACAACGTGAGAAGTTCTGAGTCGTATGAGAAAACTAGCGGTTTGGGGGAAATAGCGATTTATCAATAACATAGAATAAACAAGCTTGCTTGGCAGACTGGAAGATAAAGGCAAGCAGCAACATAGAGTACCTTGACCTGCTCGCTGGGGACATAAGGATTGACATGTGCCGAGACAGCTGTCCCGCGGATTAAGGAATCCGCAAAGGCTAATGCCATAAGACGAGCAAGACTAAAGAAAGAGAAGATCGGTCCTCGTCCACTCGGAAAGCTTTTTCTCATCATAGGGGGACGGAGACGGTTAGTCAGCATTCCACTACCAACGAGCAGCAAACTCCTTGCGACTCTAATTGAGAAAAACCCAACAACGGCCACCCTCCCTAGGTGTAAGATAATAGGGCTTGATGCCTAGCGGCTTCCTTTTACGGGTTGTCTACCGATCTCACAGGTTTACACCTTTTAGGAATGAATGCTCCACGAGTCGTGATGCTTTGATTGTCGTCTTTCGAATTAAGGATTTGTCTGGCTAATAAACATCATCCTTCAGTCCGCGCCGGCATTCCAGAACGAATTCTTATCGCTTAGCACAAGCGCTAACCCTGACAAGGCCCTACATCGCATATGCAGTTGGAGTGGTTAGTCGATTCATGCAAAATCCAAAGAAACCTCACTTTCGACGAATATTGAGGTACATGAAAGGGGTTCCTCCTTGACTATGGTCTTCTGTATAAGAAAGGAGAACAGTGTAAGATAGTTGGCTATTGTGACGCCGACTATGCTGGTGATCACGACACGCGTCGATCAACAACTGGAAACGTGTTCAGGCTTGGTTTAGGAGCAGTTTGTCTTTGAAAAGTAAGCGGTGTTTTAGCCGTAACCCTTGTTGGAAGAGAATACCACGTAGGAGTGAAAACTCCCCTGCTCATCCATCTTCATTCCAAAGGCGAACATTTCAATTGAGTGACTGTAACTGCTATCTATGGTTTACAGTCAGTAGTTCTTAACCAACCGCCCAGCTTTATAAAGCTTTAAGAGGGAATAGGGAGTAAGGGGGACCTTCGCTTCATTATCAAATTGACCTGGACCCTCTTTCTTCTCCTGCTGCAGATTTTGCCCCGCGCGGATTCTGGAGCTTCTTCTTTAGTCTAGGATTTCAAATAAGACTTGTACCAGAGCGTCTTTCTCAGCGCGTCGATGGCCACTTTGTCGCTTATCCCACTGACCCTTGACATTATCAGCTTGAACCGACTGATAAACTCGCGGAGGGGTTCGTCTTCCCTCTGGGAGAGATTCCAGAGGTTAACATTGGAAGTTTCTCTGTCTATGAATACAGAGTATTGCTTGAGAAATTCCGATGCGAGCTGTCGGAAACTCCCGATGGTGTTACGACAAAGTCGTGCGAACCATTCAAGTGCTGCTCCTTCCAGGTTTTCAACGAACAGGCGGCAGTAGCCGGGATCCTTTTCGCCGTCCTTCAGTCTAGCTCTTCCCATCGCGATGTGGAAAGCCTGAAGGTGCGCTTTTGGATCGGCCGTACCATCGTACTTCGATACTTTGATTTTTCCCGGATCGGACACCCTCATGTCCGAAATGTGATTGGTAAAACGGGTCTTCCGAGCTCCTTCCAACAGTCGATCGATTTTGGGGGCAGCACTAGTGTCATGATGGATTTGAGACTTTACGGCCCTCACTTCTGCCGCAGTCTTGGTGATGTAGTCGCGAAGATCACAGATATCCGATGTCTCGTCAGTAGATTTCCGAGCCTGTCGGCATTTACTGCGAGTGTGCTCGGTTTGTCTTTCAGCCAGCTCCTCCTATTCGTTCCAATAGGCGATTTCTTCCTCTTCCGTCATTGGTTTTTCGAACGGGGAGCCTTCCCGAGCAGATCGGCTTCTGGTCCTTCTCGGATGTCTGTCGACGTCCTCGTCGGTGTCGTTGGAAACATCGCTAGGATCCAGGTCAATGTGT
>NC_027755.1:2958546-2959173 GCF_000695525.1 Brassica oleracea var. oleracea
GCGGGGGCGGATTGCTTGGGTCCTTGCCGTTAAGGGTTCAACCTGTTGGGTCAAGGTATTCACGAGCTTATCCTGTTCTTCCGACCTTTTCTCATAGGTGGCGAACATCTATTTAAACTCCTCGAGCGTCGCGTCGTTGGCTTGTGGGTTGGCCGCGGATACGTCCGCTACTGGAGTGTGGAGATCAGTGCCGCTGCCTCCGTTAAGAGGAGTTTGCACGTTATACACACAAGAGTCAGAAGATGTCTTAGAAAATTAGGGCACATCTGGGTAAACGAACCCAATTTTGAGAGTATGTCAAGCACAAGTGTGGGAACCGAAATTCGCACTGTCGATTTCTGTTTAAATAAGGAAACTAGGAAAACCCTAATTTCCCAGAGGACCCGGATATCTGCTAATTACTACACGTCAAGCAATCAGAACACGAGAATAACAACGATAAGAATAAGAAATCGAAAAAGAGAGCAAAGTAGATCTTATTCCGAATCTGCGTATGAGCGTTTATAACAAGGTATAAGCGTGGGCTCGAGAGCTGTCGGCGAGATTCCTAGTTCTAGCAACCCTAAGACGGCAAAACCTAATTGAGTCGCAGCTCAAAATAACAAAAACAGAAAATAGCCTAAATTA
>NC_027755.1:2959266-2959453 GCF_000695525.1 Brassica oleracea var. oleracea
TTAAGCCGTCATAGCATAAAAATGGAGATATTCCATTTTTCCCGATCTTCCAATTATCTTCAAAACTTCTGTATTTATCCGCGGAAACTTGACATTTATCCTTCCTTGTGGACCAAGTGTAAACCGTGCTGCGGTTTACGGCCTTTTGGTTAAATAATCGTAGGATGGGCCTCGAGTCGTGTTTTAA
>NC_027755.1:2960119-2963500 GCF_000695525.1 Brassica oleracea var. oleracea
TCGCTACGTAGCGACCGAGCTTTGGCTCGAGCTCGGTCGCTACATAGCGACCGAGCGGGACGAGCGCTCGGTTGCTACGTAGCGACCGAGCTTTGACTCGAGCTCGGTCGCTTCGTAGCGACTGAGATTTGGCTCGGACTTGGTTGCTACGCAGTGACCGGACAGCGTGTATGCGTGGTAATTACCCAACGGTCGAGCTTGGTTAGTTTGGTTTGAATCTTCAAAGATACTTCTTCGTAAAAACTTCGTGTTTGGTTATATTTTACGAAAGTTACATCTTCCTTTTTACTATCTCTTTTGGAAATACGATCTCCGAGGATTTTTGGGTGGTAATTCCGTCGTAACCATTTTTGACCCCAACAGTCCCTTATCGACTTCATCTCTAAATTGCAACCCTCTCTGAGAAGCTTCTGCGTGCTGATGATCATCCAATACCTCAATGTAAGAACTGATTTGCATACTTCTATAAGGTGGAATAGGAGATTCAGCTTCAAATACAGCGCATGGAACCACAATCTTCACATGATCATGTATCCTCTTCACTCTTTTGTGAAATCCAGCAACTTCTTATGTCAAGATAGGTGGTCTCTGATGTTTAGGGACAGCAAGGTGTGAGGCCTTAGACATGTACATCCTTTCCTCAATCGGTTCCTCCTCTACTATACAACCTGAAAGCTCGTCCAACCCTGGGTGTCGATCGATATTATCGGTGTGGGTGTTGATCGATGCTATCGGGTGGGTATCGATCGATGTCGGTTGGATGCTGTCGATCGATGCTAGCCTCTGGCGAAGTTTCCAGATCCTTTTCTGAAGTGTGTTGATGGTCATCAAGCTTCTTCTCCAAGTTGTGATCCAAATTCTCAGGTTGTGCCTCATCCTCTAGCTCAAAGAAATCTTCCATAGTGATCTCTCTGTCTACATCTGGGACAAGATCACAACTTAATACATCGGTGCTCTTCTGTGTCGAGTCTGCACTGTAATGAAAATAACTCAATCTGTTATGGATTTCAAGAGGTGTCGATCGACAAGAGGATATTGTGTCGATCGATGTTGAGGTGCTGGTGTTGATCGATGGGGAAGCCGTGATGTCGATCGATTGTGAGGCCGGATCCCTTGTATCAGCTTCTTCAACTCTGTTGGGCTCTCAAGATCCATACTATTCATCATCTTCTACCATATATTCCAGCAAAGATCTCATCTCAATCTCTATATTTGCTGCTGCTTCATAAATAAATTTGTTGAAAAAGGCGCTTGTAATGTTCTCTCAGCAGGTTAGAGATCCTGGCTGCAGTTGTCTGAACCAGCGGAATGCATCTCCTGAGAGAGAATAAGGGAAGATCTTACAGAGTATGTGGTCTACAAATATTTCATTTTGCTAACTCCTTGAAGCTAGATTTTCAAATTTCCAATGTGTTTTCTGGGATCTTCACGAAGAAAACCCTGGAAGGGGTCTTAACCTACCCAATCATACCATTCTCGGCTCAGATCAAAATCGTTCATCTCAGCAACATCAATCACATCAAGGATCACATCACCCTGAGCATTAATCAACTGTCATGCGCTTGTTGCGAGTGCGACCTTCTTCGTCTCTTAACATCCCATTCTCATTGACCATAATTATGAGCACTAGAATGAGCACTTCGACCTTCTCTGTCTCCACGCAAGTGGTGTCGATCATCGGATGAAACGTACCATGATGAACAGTACCATGGTGAACAGTGTCGATCGACGTGGAATGAACAGTATTGATCGACGTGGGATGAACAGTGTCGATCGACGGGAGATGAACTGTGTCGATCGACATCGGATGAACAGTGTTGATCCATGGCGGATGAACAGTGTCGATGTGAACAGTACCCGGATGAATAGTACCTTGATGAACAGTACCGTGATGAACAGTTTTTCCGACACCGGTTGAATAGTGTCGATCGACGTAGGTTGAAAAGTGTCGATCGATGCTTGGATTTCTATGTTGCCAATCGCTTCTTGGAGGGTGTCGACTGCCCTCTTAGACTTATGGATCACGCGTTCCAAATCCAGTGGCTTTACTAGTAAGAGTCTTATTCCCTTGCTGCTTCTCGTACTCATATGTATGTACCTGAAACAGAAGAAAAAAATTTATGAGTTTTTTCGAACAATTGTAAAACCTAGACTAAATCTAGCTAAACAAGATCTAATGGCGATCAAATTACCCTAAAGAGTGATTTATACTCTCTCAAATAAGAGGTCGAGTTGTAGTACTTAGGGATCGAATTCAGAGGGAGCTAGGGAACCAAATAAATCAAATCAAATTGATTTAGCTAGGTTGATTTAATGATTTTAAATGTAAAGTTGCAAGTTTGTGAGAAAAGTAATTGCTCGATTGATTTGATTGGGATTTTATGGAAGGATGGTTGCTAGACTTAAGGTTTCTATTCAGGTAATCAGGATTATAATCCTACAAATGCCTAACAAGTTGTATGCATGATATTATAGAGCTCAACGCTTATAAACAAACCATTAGGCTTTCGCTTTCTAGGTTTGTCTATTGACCAGTGTCGATCGATGATTCTATAGGAATATCGATCGATATAACTTTTGGTCAAGCGTTAATGCACAGGCTGAATGTGCTCATTAAGCTTCCTAGATCAGCTCTCGCTTACTCTATCAATCTTCGCTCAATTAGGATCTCTTTCAGAGAGACTGCCTGTTTGTTTTACTTGAGGACAAACAAAATGGTAAGTCTGCGGGAGTTGATAAACTATGGATTTCACCCATTTTCATCCATAGTTTATAGGTGTTTTTACTAATAATTATATTATTATAGAGTCTATTTATTATATTTATAAGATAAGGAATATTTTGGAGATAAGTGATGATTGTGGAGCATTTTGGAGATATTTGGAGCAAGCATCCGAGATGACCATCGAGATCGACTATCGGTCGATATTGGAGAGCTAGAATCGATCGATACACAAGACATGGTGTCAATCGACAGCGAAGTGCGCAGGAAGCCCGTTTGGTCACAACCAACTTGAAGCCCACGATTTCACTATTTTACAAGATTGCCCCTGAAGAAGTTTTACCCTAATTATATAAGCTTTGCCACCATGTTAGAGGCAAAGTGTGATTTCTTTGTGTTTCATTGTTTTATTGATAGATAGGAGAGAAGATCCAAAGTTATAATTTGTGATTGGAACTCCATTGATATCTATATTATTATTCTATGAAGTTTTTATACTTAATTGCTGTTATGAATTGTTTAGTCATATCTGAGTAGTTCTCTTGTTAGATTTTAGGGTTTAAATAGGTTAGGAGGGATTAGCCCCAACTATAGATTGCTGAGTTGTGATAATCATCTTTAGGATTGTTCATTAATGCATGTGTCTAGATTAGCTACCT
>NC_027755.1:2963602-2965079 GCF_000695525.1 Brassica oleracea var. oleracea
ATAGATCTAGTTAATAGACAACAAGTCAATGCCCGCAAGAGCCGAAAGACTTGTTGATCAAATAGTTGAGCTTTACATTATCATGCATGCAACTCATTAGGCATCTATAGGATTACAATTTCAACTTTCCTGAATAAAAACCCTAAGTCTAGCTATTTTCTTTTTAAGCACCAAAACCCCAAAAAACTGCTATTGAACAAACACTTGTTCAATATAAAACTGCAATTTAGTTTTAAAACTCTTAAAACATCTTTGCTTAACAAATCATATTAGAATCCTTAGTGTGAATTCGATCCCTAAGTACTACAACTCGACCTCTTATTTGAGAGAGTATAAATAACTCCTTAGGGTAATTTGAGTGGTATCAAATTTGGCGCCGTTGCCGGGAAGCTTTGATCGCCTATTTTCTAATTTTTATTAAGTATTCTGACAAAAGAAAATTTCTTGGATTTTCAGGTACATGCCCAGCAGTACCAGAAGCAACAAGGAATCCCAATTGATATTCTCACCAGATCCTGCACGTTTGGAACGCACGATCCGTAAGGAAGCGCGCTCCCTATCGACCGACAACAACACTTTTGTGTCGCTCGATTCCGCTCAACCACCGTCGACCCAGAAACCAGTCCCATCGACCGATTCCCGCTCACCCCTGTCGATCGACAACACAAACCTTCCGTCGACCGATACCCTTCACCCGAAATCGGTCGACATTCCATCTCGGACATCGATCGATACTGAACCGCGAGACATGGTTGCGCCTTTGATACTTGTTCGGGACAACAATGGAGACCTGCATGACCAGGAGGGTCATCTGCGTAATGCAGCAGGTCAGAGAATATATGCTCAGGGAGCTGCAATCCCTGAGCCTGATGCTACAACTACAGGTACTACCTTACCTGTAGATGGGGCTGCGCAACCCAGGACGTTGGCTGACTACAACCGTCCAGATCGCTACTACACCTACAGATCAGCCATCCTTCCTCCCACCATTGAGAGGGATTTTGAGTTGAAAGCGCAGTACTACACACTTGTGGGATAGTTACCCTACCATGGACTATCCCAGAAGCATCATATGGACCATCTAGAGAGGTTCTGAGGACTACCTATTATGCAAGCTTTTCATATATTCACTTGCTGGAGAGGCTCTGCATTGGCGCAAGTAGTTACAACCAGGATCTCTTAAATCCTGGAGTGACATCAAGAATGCATTCTTATGCAATTTCTTTGATGAGGCGCGTGCTGAGGACTTGAGGAGCAAGATTGCTACATTCACTCAGGAGCCTGCAAAATCATTCAGAGGCTCTTGGATCAGATTCAAGTCCTACCAGAGATACTGTCCACACCACGGATTCAATGAAGTACATCTACTCAGTACTTTCTACAGAGGCATCACGGTGCAGTACCAGATGGCTCTTGATGTTTCCAGCAATGGAAACTTCAACACCAAGAATCCAGAGGAGGCAGTCAAGGTGATTTG
>NC_027755.1:2965230-2999888 GCF_000695525.1 Brassica oleracea var. oleracea
AGGGTAGAGCAGAGGAAGAAGAAGTAAACTACATTGGTGGAGCTGGATTCCAAGGAAACCAGGGTGGAAACAGAAACTCCTATGGAAATAGGAGTAACTCCAACCAAAATTCTCAGCACCAGAAACCCTACAACAACAGCGACAACAACAACAAGAATTTTGGAAGTTCCTACTACCAGAAGCCACCGCCGCCTACTCCGCAGAAAGCCCGTTTGGTCACAACCGACTTGAAGCCCAAGATTTCACTATTTTACAAGATTGCCCCTGACGTGTTTTACCCTAATTATATAAGCTTTGCAGCCATGTTAGAGGCAAAGTGTGCTTTCCCTGTATTTCATTAGGAGGCAGGAAGCTTCAACAAGAGATGCTATTAGGAGGCAGGAAGCTTCAACAAGAGGAGTAGGGGATGATGTAATGAAGGACCACGTGAAAGCCATTATTAAGGATGACTTTTGGCAAGTGGTAAAGGAAGAGAAGCTGCAAGAAGGCGATTTCGAGGTAGAAAGTTTGATGAGTTTCGGCGGGTCACATTGGTGTTGATCGACAGCAGAAACCGAACATCGATCGACATACACCAACTCAAATCGATCGACGGGAGTACCAGAGCATCGATCAACAACGCTTACGGAGTCAACCGCGTCTTGCAATGTCGTGAAGATTCTAACTCACGAGGAGTTCCCAGCAAAACACCCACATCCGCCCAACCCTGACAATGTCCGAATCGATCGACATGCCAACAGCAACGTCGATCGACACTCAGAAGCTAAAATCGATAGACAACCATCACCGCCTATCGATCGATGTGCACCTATTACCTACCAAGTGCAGATGTCAAAGATTGATGTAGCACGACTTAACGCACTCAGGCCCAAACCTAAGAATGAATTTATAAATAAAGTCAATACAAGTATATTTCAAAACTATGCACTAGTTATACAATCTATATGTTTCTTATTTTCCCATTATAATCTGAATTCACTACAAGAAAACATGCCTATAACGAAGAAAAATTACAAGTAAATACATTCCTTGTAAATTTACGAGAAAATTATTACGATTTTACGAAAAAACTGAATTTCGTCGTAAAGTCGTAGTAAAGTTAATAAGGAAAATGTTTTGTGCCGATTTTACGAGGAAAGAGAAAATTCGTCGTAAAGTCCTTGTAACTTTAAAAGGCTTTTACGACGAAACATGTTACCATTAATTTTTGTTAAAACGTGTTTTAAGCATGCTTTACCAAACTGATACCCTTGGTTTAGAGATTTTGGAATAATTTGATTAGCTGCTATCAAAGTTACACCTCGTGGACGAATAGTTGCTGGAGAAGAATCACCTTTGCAAGAAGAAGCGTGTATCACTGCAGTCGAAGTTTCTGAACAACAAACTGATGACATCCTTCTTATTGATCTGGATAACCGTCAATACGAAGATCTTTACGACGATATGACGGTTGAAGAAGAGTTCGATGCAAGCAATGATGATCATTGTACTGATATTGATAAAAACACTAACGATTCAGAATGATGTAATATATGTTTTAAATATTTTTAAAAAAAATATATAAATCAGTTTAAGACTTAATGCATGTGTATATTGTTTGATTATAATAATTATTTGTTGGATTTTAAGGATTTAATTGGAGTTTAGGGTTTAAGAGAAAAGATGATAAATGGGAGAATGGGGTAAAAGGGATATGATGTTATAGGTAAGAGTTTTTGGGGTTTAGGGATTTGATTTTCACGGATTCAGATATAGTCCTAGCAAATTGGTCGTAATGGAAAACACGGGCCTGGTATATTCCTTGTAAATTCATTTTAATGCTTTCCTTGTAAATTCATTTTAATGCTTTCCTTGTAAATTCGTTGTAAAGATTTCCTTGTAAATTCGTTGTAGTGCTTCCTTGCAAATTCGTTGTAACTCTTAAAACGCGGACCTGGTTGATTCATCGTAAACATGTGTCCTTGTAAATTCATTGTAATGCTTTCTTTGTAAATTCGTTGTAATGCTTTCCTTGTGAACTCGTTGTAACTTTACAAGGATTTTTTGACGAAACATGTTACCATTATTTTTGGTGAAAACGTGTTTAAGCTGTTTTACCAAACTGATTTCGTTGTAAGCATTCTCAAGCCAAGAAAGTTAACTTCATTTTATACCCTCGGTTTAGAGATTACGGAATAATTTGATTATTTGCTATCAACTGGTTGTTTGATTATAGTACTTATAACTTGCGTTTTAAGGATTCAATTGGAGTTTAGGCTTTAAGAAAAAATGGGATAAAGGGGATGATGGGGTAAAAGGGTATGGTGTAAATAGATAAGTGATTTTGGGGTTTAGGGATTTGATTTTCGGGGTTTCAGATATAGTCGTAGTAAATTCGTCGTAATAGAAAACACGGGCCTGGTAGATTCCTCGTAATACATGTGTCCTTGTAAATTAGTTGTAATGCTTTCCTTGTAATTTCATTGTAAATCTTTCCTTGTAAAGTCCTTGTAAAGTTTTCCTTGTAATTTTGTCGTAAATACTCCTTGTAAATTTGTTGTAACTCTAAAAATGCGGACCTGGTAGATTCCTCGTAAAATTACGATGACTTTACGAGGAATGTTGTTTTCTTATATAAACTTGAAACATGAATGAGGAATGCCTCCTTCATTCCTCTCAAACCACTCCTCCTCTCCTTCTCTCAAAGGTATGTTTTTTTAATATTAATTTAGGTTTAGGTGGTTAGTTTAGGTGGTTAGTTTAGGTAATTAGTTTAGATGGTTAGTTTAAGTAATTAGATTAGGTGGTTAGTTTAGGTGGTAATTTTAGGTAACAAAACTATATTCAAATATTAGGTTGAGGTATTTAAACGACTGATTAGATTTTTTTTAAAAAAGTTTAAATATATTTTATTTTCTTATAATCTTATGTAATTAATTATATTAATATGTTTCTTTTTTCAATGTGGCTCCTAAAAAGAAGGAACTCACGGTAGGAATAAGCTTCGTCAATGAAGCCGCAAGGACGACTTCATCCTACTCTTCGAGATGGAACCCATAGATGAAGTACGAGACTCTCCAGATGAAGTACGACTCTCTAGGAAGAAACACCCCCAACAACTACTTTGACGGCGTCATCCCTTAGCTTTTTATTTTTCAACTTTTTTGTTTTCTATTATAAATTTGAGTATTATTTTATTACATTTATATATTAAAAATATATTTTATTTTATAATTTATATATTTTAAATTTTGAATATTTCATAATATTATAATAATATGACAATGAGATGTAAGTTTCTTATAATGTTTACAAAGAGTTTACAAGGAAGTACTTGTAATATATACAATAAATTATCGGTTTACAAGGAAACTATACGAGTCTTGTAAAATCCTCGTAATCTCTACAAAAAATTTACTAGGAAATACTTGTAAATTCCTCCTAAACATTACAAGGACTTTACATTAAAAGACTTGTAAATTCGTTGTAAATTGTACAAGTACTTAAAGATGACTTTATTAGGAAACTATACGAGTCTTGTACGATGAAGCATAACTACGAAATTACGACGAAATACTCTCTTTCGCTTTTACAACGAATTTATTTCATCGTAAATGTTACGTGGAAGTTACGACGAATCTTCCATTACGACGGGCGTTTTACAACGAAACGCTATTCCTTGTTAATTCGTTGTAACCCTTCTATTACAACGAATTAATAAGGAATGTGACCATTGTAATAAATATATTTTCTTGCAGTGATTCTATAAGTATATATATATGCATTTTTCACATAGACATACGACTGCTCTCTTTTTTCGTGTATTGTATAGGCCTGGGCATTTTACTCGGACCCGAAGACCCGAACCGGAAACAACCCGAAAATACAGGTTCGGGTCCGGGTCCGGGTCCGGGTCCATGCTAAAGTACCTATTGGGTCTTTTTTATTGGACCCGCGGGTCTCGGCCGAGACCCGTTCTGGTACCCGAAGTACCCGCAAATAATTGTATATACCAGGTACATTTGGGTGATTGGGTATATCTTTAGTATTTCAGATTTTTTTTAAGTTTCGGGTTCGGGTTTTCGGGTATAATTGTGGGTTTCAGGTAAAATTTTAGATTTTTAGAAAATATAATTCTGGTATTCGGATAAAATTCGGATATGTTTTGGGTTTGCGGGTCTGATTTTGGATAAATTTTTGAGTATTTTTGCAGTTCTTCGGGTATTTTTAGAGTTTCAGGTCTAGTTCGGGTGTTTCGGGTCTTTTTCGGGTCCTAAATATCCGAACTGTTGAAGGCTGGAGATCAGACTACATGGATGGCTTGACTGAGGTTTGGTTTTGGATCGGCTTGGACAGATCGGACGGACGGACGGACAGATGATCGGCTAGGCGGCTGCGATGGGGGAATGGGACGGCCAGTTTGTACCTGAAACAAGGATGAACCTTTTTATGAGTTTTATGATTTCTATATGAAGAACAGAAAGTAAACTATATGAGAAATGATAAGCTGAAGCAAATATGCTTTTTATGGATTTTTAAGATTCAAAACTAAATGATATGCAAAATGAAAACAATTCAAAAAAGAAGGATAGAAAGATGGATGAGGGAATCTTTGTTGCTGGACGTGTGTCTCTCTCAACAAGGATCAGTGGATGATTAGATGAATGAAGATGGAATCCGGCTTGCTTGATATGTATCTTTTCAAAGCTGGATCGATGGATAGAGCGGATATATGGATATGGATTGACTCTCTCAATCAATGGACGAACAGATGGTCTTGAATCACACAATGCTCTCTGGACGTGGCTTCTTTAGGACTCAGTGAATCACACACAAAGAACTAGAGAAATAACAACAAAGAATACACAACTTTGTTTAAAAGAAAATGATTTCTTATTACTTTAAAAATGATCAAGGGTGTCTCTAAAGTTTACAATGAGATCTGCTTATATAGGGCACGACCATGGACAGATGCTAACGTTCTAAAACTCTAAAGAAGGAAAAATAATCTAAAACATAAAGAATATGGCCGTTGGAGCTTTGATGATAAAATCGGCCAGATATGAAAACTTCTTGTTCTTTGTATCTTGAGAGCTTGGGAAGATAACCACGAAACTGGAGCTTCTGGTTTATGAAATAACCATCAATTTTCATGGTCTTTTCTGGTTTAAAGAGAAAGAGCTGTTGGTCCTTAACTCCTCCAAGCAAGAATGAATCCGAAAAAAACAAGTTACCCGAAATGAAGATCTTCTTATTCCCATGCTTGCTGGTGTATGGTAAAATAATGTAAGGCTCTTCTGGATCATGGGATGTGTCCTCTGGAAGTCTGATATGATCTCCTGGCTTCCATAGATAACTCTGGGTCGAACCAAATTGAATTGGTTGGAAACTTTCCATAAACAATGTCGGTTTGGCCGGTTTTGGGAAATTGAATGCATCTTGGTTTTCCCTTGACAAATTCTTCTGATTTCGGGCTTTATGGAAAGCTAAGACATTAACCTTGAAGCCCATGATTGATTCTGGAGAAGTCCGCTTCATGATTGGGCTGAAATCCACCTCTAAGAGCTGATACTCGCAACTGGACGGGCTGGGGAACCTCCATTTTGTAAAATCCATAACTCCTTCCTCCGTAAAGATTTTCTTGTAATTCCAAGCTTCAGTGATGAATGGTTGAGTTGGCCTTCTGTGAAAATTGGTTTCATGCTAACATTCCTTCTGGTGGTTTATATGCACTTCTTTGAATGAACCTTGGTGACAGGTAGCTCTATTGGGGCAGTTGTGGCAGTTGTTGCTTGTCAGGCTGAGCTTCGGTTCAGGTACGGTTTCTGTGCCCACAACACGAACCGAACCGGATCCAAAATATACTCGAAAATTATGGGTATTTTACGGATATTAAAATTATAGACCCAAACCGACTGGACCCGACAAGACCCGATCCGGAACCGACCCGAAAAATTATAGGTACCTATATGGGTCAAAAAATTTTGGACCCGAATGATCCATACCCGACAAGACCCGATCCAAACCCGACCCGAGGACCCGGATGCCCTGGCTTAGTACTATTGTAATATGATAAGGTTCAAATGAAAAATATTACGCACCAAAGATTTTCTTCAATCGTTACATATCAAACATTATCATATGAATATGTGATTATTGTACATTTTTAGTTGAATAATTTAGTATATGCATTATAACAATTTTTCTTTATTTTGTGGCCTTTTTTTATCTCTCCACCTCCACAAACCATGTAATCTTTGTTAATTGTACAATTGTCGTCATGAAATCATTATGTCTAACTAAGAAAATAACTAAAGTAAGATTTCAACATACCTGAAGCTAAAATGTTGTTGTTGAAGTTGCTAATACCACAAATAGAGAAAAAAATCACCAAATTCTTTTGGTAACTGCCATAGTACCCCTTATTCTTTTGGTAAATAAGGGGTACTATGGTCAATGACCACCTTTAATGAAATATTTTTGTGATATTTAGGTTTGAAGTCTAGATTTGGAAGAAAAAGTTGGATTAGGGTTATCTGAGGTCATTTCTTTTTTTTATTTTGTATAAAAATATGTAGCAAGAAAAATATCCTTAAATTTTCTTCTCTTGTAGAAAAATTTTTCGTATAAAACTTCTAGTTTTGCAAAATCACAAATTTCGGTTTATATCTTATTATATTTTAACTAGGTTTTGCTATGCGCGTAACGTAGACTCTCTTTTATTTTTTTTATATTTTTTCAATTGTATTTTGTACTTATTTAATTTTAAAAAATAAATCTGTAGTTCAATTATTTTCAACCGATTTTTATTGAATATTGAAAACTCTAATTTGTATTTTGCTTTGAATTTAGAAAATAATTTTATTTTTATTTTTGTTTAAAAGATATTTTGTGTTTATTATAAAATAAGTTTACAATTTTTGAATCTAGAAAATGCATAGCATAACTAACAACCACTAAATATAAAGAATCTATTTTTTATTTTTTGCTTTGAATTCTATTTATATGTTATTTGATATGACATAAAATCGTTTTTGCATTTTAATATATTTCTTTACTTTTCTCTAATCTTTCGAATAATGTTCTATGGTCAATGGAGTTTTCACATAATGTTATTTAAGCGGTCCGAGTTCATCTTTTGAAGGCAAACCCCAAACCAAAGATGACGATCATGACCGAGACACCTCGAGGTCAAGCGCGTCCATCCATCCAAAATATGTGTAGAAGTGGAATTGAGCTGAGTAATATAAAAGACATGGCATAAGTACTCATCAAATAGCCATCACGACGTTACTAGTTCATTAGAACATTCAGATATATTTTCTTCGAGCTATATTATCATTTCTATTTTGTCCTTTGCATCCGTTATATACACTGTGAAGAACTGAAGATAACTAGAATTCAAACTAAATATCTTATCAAAAATCTACTCAAAGAAATCATTTTCCACTGTTTCTCTAAATCTTACAGTAGTTGCCACAGTTGTGTACGTCAAACGCATGGATTAAGAACTTAAATAGTCCCAAAAGTTATGGCCGTCTTTTATCTTTTCATCTTCTTTAAGCTCATTCATATGGAAATCATACGGAAAACCCCTGAAGGAATTGTATCAATAGGTTTGCACAAGTTTCAGGATTGTGATATTGTTTATGGAAAATAGATTGAAATAAGCATTGAACACTGATGATATATTGATATAATATTGATATTCACTGTTTGTTTTCTTCAGGTTTAGTGGTATTAGGTGTAAGAAAACAATTAAAGACTTTTACATATATATGGTTTTGAGGAACCAAGTCTCTATACACGAGTAGATTACTCGTCCTTGTGTCTCTTCTCAGCTTCTTCCAAAAGCTCCAGGTCCTTGTTGTACTTGCAGATACGGTAAATGCACCTGTACAAGGGATAGATATCAGTAAAATTACATTGAGACCTTGTGTGTGACTGAGATAATAGGTGATGATGTTTACCAGTAGAGAAAAATTCCTGCAGCGCACAGAACAACATTCCTCTGTGCCTTGTAGATCTGTGGTTCAACACACACAACCGTTATGAAGCAATCTGAGGCATTTCAAATGAAAGAGAGGGATGACTTGACTATACAAATTGAGATATAAATAATGAAGCGTTACCAATAATCATTTGCCAACAAGAACATTGTATAAACTGAACTAAACCTATGTTGCTATTTGACAAAGCTATAGCCATGATTGAAAAGAGACATCAATGGGTGACCTAACTAAAATTATTCATCTCTGAGAAAGTAATACTTATTTTAATGACTATGAGATTTTGGACTCGTAAGCCGGTATCATGTAAATTAACAAGCTTGAATCTTCAGATCAAAACAGGACGAAACACTCAGCCTAACAATTTCACTATCCAAAGAGTTTCAGAAAACAGAATCAAAGTGTATAGTACAAACATTGGTGATAACTTTATTACATTATCCAATAGATACTTACAGATTTCTCGTAACGATCACGCTCTGTAGCAGTGCATACCTCCGATGAGCAAGAGAGTCTATGTTCATTCTTCCAGTATATATCTTAAAACAGAGTAAACAAAATAAGCAAAATCACTCGAAGACCAAAAGGCGGATACTATGATTAAGGAAAAATCAGAATCGATTGAGAAAGAGAGAGGTGTGGTCACCGCAGAGCTGAAAGGCGGCGAAGGCGACGATGGAAGCAGCAGGTTGGAGAATGAGAGAGACAAGTGACACGACGCGCTTCTTCACTACCATAGGGTAAGGTAAAGTCAACACCACCGCGATTACAACTTCGGCGGCCACCACGTACGAAAGAATCAACCATTGCAAAGCCATCTTTTCTTCTTCTTGTTCCTTCTTCTGGATCTCTCCTTGTCTCCTCTTCCGTGCGAGGTAGACAACGAATATAGTAGTTATAGACGAACCGAACCGTGTACAAGGAGGAGGAACACGTGTTTTTTTTTTCCTTACTAATTAAGTCATTTGTTTTACTTGCTGGGCTCACCTCCGGCCCAATACATCGGTTTAATTCAATACGTTGTTAACCTCCGGTTTATATCGGTTGAGTTTCTCCGACTGTTCGTTTTATTCCGGTTTCATTTAGGTTTAGCTTGGTTTGTTTTAGGTTCATCTCGGTTTAGTGATTGGAGATCTCCAATTTTGGTTTTTATTTCCGGTTACTTGCTGGGATCACATACATCGGTTTAATTCAGTATATTAATTATTCGGTTAAGTTGGGCTGTCGCTCTCCAATTTGTCGGTTTAGCTTCTTCCTCTTCGTTCTTTACTTTCTTCTCCTCACTGCCATTGTTGACTCTCAAAGCTTCAATTCTTTTCTTCTTCTTTATTTCCCTGTGTGAGCTTTCTTCGATCATCTTGACAGCTAGCTAGCACCATGGCTACTCCAGCTAAGAAATTCATCAACAACCCCAACGGTTCGTGCTCATTCGTCCCTTTCTTCCTTCTTTGTGTTCCCCTGTTTTTGAAATCGTAAGCTCCCTGTGCATGTTGATGTGGACCGACTGTTGACTTTATCTTATATGTTCAAATGCGTTACTGTGTCTCTGCAAGAGAGAGAATGATCATAAGCTCTTTCACTCGCTTGCTGGTGAAAATTTGCAGATGTAGTAACAGAGTTCATAGAGGGTCTGGTCGAAACTTATCCTGGACTTCAGTACTTGGATGGCCTCCCTGAGGTTAATTAAAAAAGATTCCTTTTTCGTTTGTACAAAACCTCAGCTAGTTTCTGACGGTTGGACCTTTCACCGGTCAAGGTTGTACTCCGAGCTGATGTCTCGGCTGCAGATTATGACAAGGTTGCTGTTATATCAGGTATGATGAGTTTCTTGTCCGAACCTTGTTTCTGTTTAGTTGAGTTTAGGTTTGCTATTTTGTAACAGGAGGGGGAAGTGGGCATGAACCAGCACAAGCTGGGTACGTGGGAGAAGGAATGCTAACCGCGGCTATTTGCGGTGATGTCTTTGCTTCTCCACCGGTTGATTCCATCCTAGCTGTAAGTCTCCCACAAAGTTTTGTCCTTTTCTTGAGGCTTTCAAGTGAATGGTGAAGTTTTTGTGTAACTCACAGGGGATTCGAGCTGTAACTGGTCCAATGGGATGCCTCTTGGTTGTCACGGTACATATCAGTAAGCTGAGAAGAGCTATGGATTCGAACTCTCAATGTGTTTGGCTAATTATAGTTTTTTGACAGAACTATACTGGTGACCGCTTGAACTTTGGCCTAGCAGCTGAGCTAGCTAAAACTGAGGGTTTCAAAGTAGAGGTAACTGTCTGTTTAATGTTATAGAATTTGGTGAGAGCGTTAGTGGATAGACTGATGAATCATTTTTTTTTCCTAGACTGTGATTGTTGGAGATGACTGTGCTCTCCCACCGCCACGTGGCATAGCTGGACGCAGAGGTTTAGCAGGAACAATTCTTGTCCATAAGGTTCTCACTCTTCCTTCCTCTTTGCTTTCCCTCTATCTGCACTCTAACCGTTCTGGCAGTTTTTTTTTAATTCTTATTGGTTATTGGTTAAGGATAGGTAGCTGGAGCAGCAGCAGCAGCCGGTCTTTCATTAGAAGAAGTTGCGGCAGAAGCAAAGCATGCTTCTGAGATGGTTGGGACCATGGGAGTTGCACTGACTGTTTGTTCGCTTCCGGGACAGGCCACATCAGATCGTTTGGGTCCTGAGAAAATGGAACTTGGGCTTGGTGTTGTATGTTGTTATATTCTTTTAACCCGTAGAAAAGAGACAGCGCTAATTGTTGGTTCTGTGTCTATATTTGACTTTTTGACTTTTTATTTTTTTCTTGCTATCTTAAACTTTTCTTTTTAGCATGGGGAACCAGGTGCTGCTGTGGTCGACATTCAACCTGTGGATGTTGTAGTCTCCCATGTTCTTCAACAGATACTGAGTCCAGTATGTGCATTGTACCTGTTTCTTCTTTCCATAACTAAAAAAATACATCATCATGTTTCATCCATTGGCCTGTGCATTCGTTCTAACTGCAGGAGACTAATTATGTTCCGATTACACGTGGTAACAGTGTGGTTCTGATGGTTAATGGGTAAGCCTGCAAATTCCATCTCCCTATTTAGGTGATCCTTGTATGTATTTTCACTGGTTATGGTCTAACGAGTGAATATATTTTCTTCTTTCTTGCTGTTGTGCAGCTTAGGTGGTACCCCTCTAATGGAACTTATGATTGCGGCTGGAAAAGCAGTCCCTAAACTACAGTTAGAATTTGGACTTGCCGTTGATAGAGTGTATACTGGATCTTTTATGTCATCTCTTGATATGGCAGGTGACTGTTTTTCTTGCGTCTACGTAGATGCATTGGTGTTATGATGTTGCTCTAATGCTCCTTCCCTTGTCAGGTTTCTCGATATCGATCATGAAGGCTGACCAGTCAATTTTAGAGCGTCTGGATGCTCCGACCAAGGCACCTAGTTGGCCTGTTGGCACGGATGGTTTGTGAGATGTAGCTAAATTGTCTTTCTTGTTCTGTCATTGTGGTTTCTTGTCTTATTTCATTTCAAGGTAAATCTCTCTCTCTATAGGGAACCGCCCACCATCAAAGATCCCAGTTCCACTACCTCCATTCCAACAAAACAAAAACGAAGAGGTAAGTGTTTAAGGCTTGATTAAAATCAATTCTTAGAAGGGTTTCAGTGGAGATGTGATAATCTTTCTCTCAGTTTCATATGAACTTGATATTAGTCTCTAGGCCGACCTCAAGAACTTAGTCAACAAGGTCGAATTCTTGAGGCAGCGATTGAAGCAGCAGCAACTGTGGTCATCAGTTTGAAAGATAGTTTGAACGAATGGGATGGAAAAGTAGGAGACGGGGACTGTGGATCAACAGTAAGTTTGGTTATATAACCCAATTTTTATTTTTGCATTGTGCATGTAATAAAACCTTATGCACCCCTTCGCCTTTCATAGATGTGCAGAGGCGCAACAGCTATTTTGGAGGACATGAGGAATTAGTAAGCTACTTTACTTCTTGTACCCCTATGTTCCCTTCCCGTGATCGTGATTTCTTACTCACTACAGTTTGATCCCTCTATTTGCTAGTTATCCTCTCAACGATGCTGCTGAAACAGTGAATGAGATTGGTTCATCTATCAGAAGAGTCATGGGAGGAACGAGTGGAATAATGTAAATTTATATATATATGTTTTTGAAAAGTTTTTCCGTACAAATGGTCATGCATTTGCCATTTACTGATAAAGTCATGTGACAAACAGTTACAGTCTCCTCTGCAAGGCAGCTTACGCTGAGTTAAAAGCCAACGTTCAGTCAGAAGTCACTTCCAAAAACTGTAAGAGAACGGTTCTTGCACTATCATTAGTTGTTTCCAAAAGGCATATTAATTTGATTTCGCCTTGAAATTAGGGTCTGATGCACTCAAGTCATCAATCTCTGCTGTTAGTAAATATGGTGGAGCAAGGGCAGGTTATAGAACGATGTTAGATGCTCTCATCCCAGCTTCGAGAGTCCTTGAGGAGGTGACTGATCAATAGTTTACTTCTTACCGAAGATGGATATTTGTTTAATTACTAATGAGTTTTTGGTTTTGATTTTGAGCAGAAGCTGAGTATTGGAGAGGACCTTGTTTCTGCTTTTGTTCTGTCTGGTGAAGCTGCAACCGCAGGTGCTGAATCAACCATTCAGATGCAAGCACAGGTGAGTTTTATTGAGCTTGGATGTGTAAATTTATTTTCATATGATCTGATGGTTGGGGATTGGAGTACAGGCCGGGAGATCGAGCTATGTGTCAGCTGAGATTCTTGCATCAATTCCTGATCCGGGGGCAATGGCTGCAGCGGCATGGTACAGCGCTGCTGCAAGAGCCGTGAAGGAGCAGAGCCAGGGGTTGGGAATTGTGATCCGATAGACTAGGCTCTGTGAGAGGTTATTACGAGCTTTTGTTGGTTTGACTTCTTGTTTTGTTCTCATGACTCGTCTTTGTATCTAATGAGTCAAAGTTCTCGCTGTGAGAACTCTGTTTGCATGCAACAAAAACGACATTGGATTCTTGTAAAATGCTTTTCCATGTTTATATGTAAAAAGTGTGTGAATCACTGTGTGATTGTGTGAGTGACTATTTTTTGCTGTATATATTTAATATTTTCATATACAACGACTAAATGAAGAAGAAGCAATGAGAAGACGAGTCTTGACACTCTCAAGAGTAGCATTCGAGCTTGGGAGAAGAATAGTGTGACGTTGTTGTTAACATCCACCAACATGAGTGTGGAAAGCTTTTTAAGTTTCTATGTTTGCACATATGCTAGACTTCTTGTCAAATGGATTTTTTTTTTTAACAACATTTCAAATGTTTATGTTGAATTTTTCTAGGATCCTTACCAAACATAATCAGATGGGAAATACATCTTCTTAAGTAGAGAGGTTTCGCTATTGATTATATGCAATGAACAACACTTCAGAGGAGCTAAAGTTTGTAAAGGAAGTAGCAAGTGACTAGTGTTATTATTGATCCAGTTTACAGGTACATATATGTCAGTCTTTTTAGTTACTTCATTGTTTCTAGTAATTTTAAAAGTCATGACTAGCATCATAACATATAGGAAGCTTGACATTTGGGTTTTCTAGTGTTTGGGAAAGCTGCCTCCAGTTTAATAAATGAATCTGAGATGCCCAAGGATCCGAAAAGATGGGAGAGAAAGAAGATATTGCTCATACACACTGGTGGGCATCTTTGGTTGTATGATAAGGTTTGATCAAATGTCTTCTCTGATGGGTAATTGGTACCGGATGGATGTTCAAGAACAACAAAAGGACCCATATGTGAATCAAGATAGTACTACTAAGATTTATTTACGTCAATCTTATCGTTTCTGTATCTTCTTCTACCCAAAATAATAACACATTATTCTGATGGAGCCAATGAAACTTTGTCTGAAAACACAACAATATGTTCGTAGAAAATTAACTATTTCTCTAATAGTCCATAATGTCATTATTGTTTTATTTGAAAGCAGCGTTTTTGTAATTATTCATTTTCTCTTGTACCTATCGTTGTGTCAAAACTGGTGTATCGTCCGTATATGAAACATCAGTTACCAAAAAAATGAAATAAATTTCTAATAGTTTGCCACCAAGTAGCTTTCTGATGGGTACACCGAGTTCAGGTAAGAACAAAGTAACCAGTTGGAACTAGAGAAACGTCAAATCAATTAATTGTAGAAAGAAATAAAATAAACAGACATTAATATAAAATAAACAGACATTAATATGAAATCAAACCACATCAATATTATTTCCAAAATTAGTAAAAATAGTTAAGGTTTCAAAAAGCATCACCTCTCATAAAGCGCAGGTCTGATTTCAATGAAAATGAAAGAGTAGTATAAAAAAAAAACCTATTATCGCCCTAATGTGGGAACCAAAATTCAATTTCCGTTTAAATAAGGAAAGTAAGAGAACTTAATTTCCTAGAGGTCTCGAATATCTGCTAATACCACACGCCGAACAATCGGAACACGAAATAAAGACAAGAAAAGATAGTAAATTGAAAAGAGAGCAAAGTAGGTCTTATTCCGAATTCGCGTTTGAGCGTTACAACAAGGTAAGAGCCTGGGCTACGAGAGCTGTCGGCGAGATTCCTAGTTCTAAAACCCTAAAGCTGCTAAACCTAATTGAGTCGCAGCTCGAATAACAAAAACGAAAAATTGCCTAAACTACTCTAAGTTTGCTGTCCAAAAAGTTCCCTATTGTGCCTCTCGCCTAGGACTCCTTATATAATCCTCCAAAGTCGGTTTTAGTTTTTTCTCTTCTGCCCTTAAGCCGTCATAGCTCAAAAATGGAGATATTCCGATTTTCCCGATCTTCGTGATTATCTTTGGAAACTTCACATTTATCCGCGGAAACTTGACATTTATCTTCCCTTACGAACCAAACATAAACCGTCATAAGGCTTATGGGTTTTCGATTAAAAAATCGTAAGTGGGCTTTGAGCTGAGTTTTAGGTCTCTTTGGGCCGTCTTCGACTCGAAACGTTTATTACGGTTTCTTCGCTAAAAATGAACTTCCCGCGGTTTTTATCGTAAAGTTTGACTGATGACTTCGAGTGATGAGAAACAAAGAATTGTTTAGCCATGGTCTACGGGAGATAGCATTAAAGAGTATACGAGAATGCATGGATTCGTGTCGTATCGGAGTTTTGGGAGAGCTCGGTCGCTACGTAGCGACCAAGCTTGGCTTGTGCGTGGTCCGATGGCCATACTTGAGCTTGTTCGTGGCCGATTTGGATATGTGCCCGTTGCCTTCAGACAATCGGTATTTAGTGGTTCGATTGAGATTAGAACAAGATTTTACCGCAAGGCTCTTTGTAAAGATTCTTTTTACGAAGAGTAACTTTCGTAAAAATGTTCATGCTGATTTTTACGGAGATTTGGATGTTAACTTCGTTGTGACCGTTTTTTACCCCAACAGTTAGCCCCCCAGCCCGTTAGAATCGTGGATCGTTGATGAGATTCTAGCGTGCGGTTAGGCGAGTTAGGCAAGATAGGCATGTTGGACGAAGTTCGTATCCGAAGATTCGTAGACAAACATTGACGAAGAAAAAATTATGCATATAAAGAAAAGTTTTTTTTATTGGGGTTGCGCCTTATGAAGGCTGCTTACGTACCCTTGTCGAAGGGATCAAGCCTTTCTTAGTTCGTCTTGGAGTTAAGATGCTTATGACCTGTTTTCCAGTGAGACCTTTTACAGTCTGGTTATGTTGATGTTGATGATATTTTGCAGTGGACCCTTGTCGGCCTCGAGATTAGCCTTGAAGGCTGTTTGCTTTGGCCGAATGTGGCTGTATTTACGTTTTCAGGACTGAGCCATGCGGTTTCGAATCCCTGCCGCTTTGCGGATTTTTACTGAATTGAATACTTTTTTTTAGAGCAAGTTTGTATTCGTGCGAATGTAGAGGGAAGAATACGAGTTGTCATCTCGTATCTAACTCTTTCGTTGGATCGTCGTATTCGCTGCTCGTTCTACATGGCATTGTTCGAAGAATTTGATTTTTCAAATATTTCCGAGAGAGTTAGAATACTGACGAAGGGACATGATTTAAGATCTCGTTATCACTTTTGGATATCATGCCTTGAGATGTTAGAGACCAGTGCGCTGGGTTTAGGGCAAGACCTAGGTTTACTCCTGGTTTTAGAGGGTGCGATGACTAATTTGACTTACGTATCCCGTTTCAGTTTTATCCTGATTCCATACCGATTTAAAGTCAGCGATATGTTCTCGGCTTATACGACTTGTACGGTTGGAACCGAGCATCTCTCCAAGGACAATTTTTAACCCGTCTGGAAGTGCTGACCAAAAATTTTTGGTTTCTTTTATAGAGCTATTATCCTTGTGTCGGATGTACGAGAGTCATCTCTACGAGATGGCTAAGTATGTTTAGGACTTTAAGAGTTTGTTGTGATCAGCAACATACTTAATGGTAAAAATTACCGTTTTGAGTCTTCGCGAAGGATATGTTTTGAAAAGATGTTAGTGCGTATGACTGTCTGGTCTTCCAATAAGGTGTTTTTATCGAGGAAGAAAATTTCGTCGAATAACGAATCTTCAGGCGTCTGCGACGTCTCGCGATGCTGAAGATTTGTTATTCTTTCGTACACCGCGTTTCGTGCTCGAAATGTTCACGGGCTTGAAGGTGTTATGCGGTATTGCAAGGGTTTAGTCTTAACCCTGCGTTTGAGAAACATTTTGGTTTGTCCACGGATGCTCGCAGCCAAAATAGTAGTTCCTGTTAGGACCAAGGGGTAGCGTAATTTTTTCCCCGGAAAGAGGCATCCTCCTATAATGTGCTTTGTGAGGTGTTGGCCTTCCGAGATTTCTTTCATATATATTTGAGGATGTTTCGTATAGCTATAGGAGCTCTGTTACGAGTTTTCCTTGCATGCCACATTTTACGAGTAAAACACAGCGGGCTTAAAGTGAATCGTAGCATATGGAACTTGGTGATTTTTGACAAGTTTAACCTTTCCGTTAATTGTTTGGTTGTTAGGGCTGAGTTTTGTTATGACGAATTTACCGTATGATTCTCGTTTTTGGGTCATACGATAATTGTTTGTGTAATCGTTACTTGGCGTTTCAAGATAAATTGCAGATTACCGTTTAGCCTTCAAGTTATAGGAGCGGTGGTCGCTCAGTTGTTTTGGCTTTGCATGAACGATGTGCTCAGCTTTATAGCCAAAGACGTTGTTGGTAAAGGATTAAACCATGGCACTTTTGTGTTAACATCAAAGCAGTGTTAGTTTACGATTTTTCCTTAAAGGGATGCCGAATTCTGGTTCGAACTTTACGGGAAGGCGTAGTAAGGGCGTTTGTCGAGATTGATATGCCAAGTAAGTCGGAGTTTTCATGTTTTAAGATAGCCCATGGGTGTAGAAAACGATAGGTTGTTGTTCGTTTTGCTGTCGCGTAACATGCGACCTGCGATTGGTCGCAAGTCGCAAGTCGCAAGTCGCATATTGTTGTTCGTTTTGATGTCGCGCGACTGATCGCGCGACCAGTCGCGGATTCCCAATTAAGTTGTCCGAAAAAACAGCGACTAAAAATTAAGAAAATTTTGATCGCGCGACTGGTCGCAGGTCGCAGATCGCAGGTCGCGCGACACGTAAACGAACATAGTTTTAGTCGCAGGTCGCAGGTTTAGTCGCAGGTCGCAAGTCGCAAGTCGTACGACACGTAAACGAACGTAATCTTAGTCGCAGGTCGCAGGTCGCAGGTCGCGCGACACGTAAACGAACATAGTTTTAGTCGCAGGTCGCAGGTTTAGTCGCAGGTCGCAAGTCGCAAGTCGTACGACACGTAAACGAACGTAATCTTAGTCGCAGGTCGCAGGTCGCAGGTCGCGCGACACGTAAACGAACATAGTTTTAGTCGCAGGTCGCAGGTTTAGTCGCAGGTCGCAAGTCGCAAGTCGTACGACACGTAAACGAACGTAATCTTAGTCGCAGGTCGCAGGTCGCAGGTCGCGCGACACGTAAACGAACATAGTTTTAGTCGCAGGTCGCAGGTTTAGTCGCAGGTCGCAAGTCGCAAGTCGTACGACACGTAAACGAACGTAATCTTAGTCGCAGGTCGCAGGTCGCAGGTCGCGCGACACGTAAACGAACATGGCCCTAAACGTATGATCGCGATAAGAGGTGATGTATAGTCCTCGAGATTATGTTCGTGATGTTTTAGATATATTGTTGGCGTTTAGACAAATCTTTGACCGTCGTTTGCCTATTGGGACGATTTTATTGAGACATCTGATTGCCTAAGTTTTTCTGCCTATCGCTGCGAGAATTTACTTTGTCAAAAGTATTTTTCTTATGCCGAGGCAAAAAATTTTTTGAAGTAAGGGAGTATGCGAGTATAGTATACGTACCTACTCCCTCCTTTTTTTGGTGGTTTTCACGTTGACAACTTGGAATATGTCGGTTTAAAAGAAAGTTGCTAGGAACGAATCGATTTTAAGACGATGTGCGTGTCTCTAGTTCTTTTTTATTTGGGAAGCGAGCTAAGTATGCTTGGCAATCGTTTCTCGTTTTTGCGTGAGTTTAGATCGGTTAGCAAGACCTGCCAGAGCAATTAAAGAGCAATAGGAAAAAATTTATATGACTTAGTTCACTCGACTATCCACCTAAGTTTTAAGTTCCCTAAAATTCTATAGCAGTCTCAAAAGCATTTTATTGCTTAGTACCTTCCTACGAACATTCTGAGTTTGATCTTGAAACAAGTCGGACATACCTTAGTGTTCTCGGAGATGCAGTTTTTTCTCTTCTCAGTTTTGCTTGCTTATTTCCCCTTCCTCTTCTCGTGTATGTTCGCCATTTTTGATATTGGTGTTTATCCTTTGAAACTTGACATTTATCTTCCGAACTTGACTGTTATCTTCTCCTTAGATACAATGTCAATTTTTATTAAAAGGTTCAATGTAATCGTATAGTTGAGGCGGCTAAGGTGTTAAGTTAATTGTTGCCGTTTTATACGACTAATTTGAATCCATGCGAGAAAACAAGTCTTTGCGGTTTTTTATCATAAAGTTTCAATGGTAACTCCAATCGAGACGACACAAGAGACGTTTCGATCGAGATTCGAAGGAGAACGCAAAGATGTAGGTAAGGGTGAGTAGGAGCAAGCCAAGGAGTTTAGACGAGTCTTACTTGTTTTCGTCGTAAAATCTAAACGGAAGTTCTGATTGAGACGAAACCAAAAGCGTTTCGATGAGGATTCAAAAGAGAATGCCAAGGAGGACCTTTTTGAGGCCTGACAGGTCACTACGTAGCGAGTTGGAGGTCTGACGGGTCGCTTTGTAGCGAGTAGGAGCAAGCCAAGAAGTTTAGACAGTTATAACTTGTTTTCGCCGTAAAATCTCAACGGAAATTCCAATTGAGACGAAATGAAAAGCATTTCGATCGAGATTCAAAAGAGAATGCAAAGGAGGATCTTTTTGAGGCCTGAGAGGTCACTATGTAGCGATTTGGAGGTCTGACAGGTCGCTATGTAGCGAGTAGGAGCAAGCCAAGAAGTTTAGACGAGTCTAACTTGTTTTCGTCGTAAAATCTCAACGGAAATTCCAATTGAGACGAAGCGAAACGCATTTCGACCGGAATTCAAAAGAGAATGCAAAGGAGGACCTTTTCGAGGCCTGACAGGTTGCTACGTTGCGAGTTGGAGGTCTGATAGGTCGCTATGTAGCAAGTGGAGAGCTCGGTCGCTACATAGCGACCGAGTTTGGCTTGAGCTCGGTCGCTACGTAGCGACCGAGCTGTGTAATCGATTTGCTGCGCTTCCTTTTTCCGCGGTTAACCTTAGGGTTTTTCTGCGGTTTTTGGGAGAACAAGTTTTACTTTTCCGAAAAGTTTTCAGAAAATGTGTTTTCGTAAAACCCTTACGCATTGAGACTTCTTTGGCTCAGTAATGAGCCAAATTACAGGGTTTGAAAAAATTTATTGTTTCCATTTATGTTTAGACAGAGAAATCGCGAGCTCGTTTCGTAGCACTTCCTGTGGAGAAAAGTCGCGGCTAGGTTTTCGATTTTTTTTAGGCACAGTGGCGTTTGCGTAAGCGTTGGCCATAGGGGTAGTGGCGGCTGGGGTTGTTTTACCAGTGTTGTTGCGAACTGTGATTTTGTCTTTCGTATTTTCAGACATTGTTTTGATCAAGCGTTTTGTGGATGAGAGTTAGATTGATCCGTATCCCCCCTCCTTCTAGCGCCAAACTGTGGGAATAAAAATTCGCACTGTCGATTTCCGTTTAAATAAGGAAAGTAGGAGAACCCAAATTTCTCAGAGGCCCCGGATATCTGCTAATACCACACGCCAAGCAATCAGAACACGAAATAAAGACGAGAAAAGATAATAAATCGAAAAGAGAGCAAAGTAGGTCTTATTCTGAATTCGCGTTTGAGCGTTACAACAAGGTAAGAGCCTGGGCTACGAGAGCTGTCGGCGAGATTCCTAGTTCTAAAACCCTAAAGCTGCTAAACCTAATTGAGTCACAGCTCGAATAACAAAAAACGGAAAATTGCCTAAACTGCTCTAAGTGCTAAGTTTGTTGTCCAAAAAGTTCTCTCTTGTGCCTCTCGCCTATGACTCCTTATATACTCCTCCAAAGTCGGTTTTAGCTTTTTTCCTTCTGCCCTTAAGCCGTCATAGCTCAAAAATTGAGATATTCTGATTTTCCCGATCTTCTTGATTATCTTTGGAAACTTCACATTTATCCGGGGAAACTTGACATTTATCTTGCCTTACGAACCAAGCATAAACCGTCATAAGGCTTATGGGTTTTTGGTTAAGAAATCGTAAGTGGGCTTCGAGCTGCGTTTTAGGTCTCTTTAGGCCGTCTTCGACTCGAAACATTTATTACGGTCTCTTCGATAAAAATGAACTTCCCGCGGTTTTTATCATAAAGTTTGACTGATGACTTGGATTGATGAGAAACAAAGAATTGTTTAGCCATGGCCTACGGGAGATAGCATTAAAGAGTAGACGAGAATGCATGGATTCGTGTCGTATCGACGTTTTGGGAGAGCTCGGTCGCTACATAGCGACCAAGTTTAGCTTGAGCTCGGTCGCTACGTAGCGACCGAGCCGTAACGACCGAGCCGTGTACGTCCTCGGTCGCTACGTAGCGACCGAGCCGTAACGACCGAGCCGTGTACGTCCTCGGTCGCTACGTAGCGACCGTGCCGTGTACGTCCTCGGTCGCTACGTAGCGACCGAGCCGTGTACGTGCTATGTCGCTACGTAGCGACCGAGCTTGGCTTGTGCGTGGTCCGATGGCCATACTTGAGCCTGTCTGTGGCCGATTTGGATACGTGTCCGTTGCCTTCGGACAATCGGTATTTAGTGGTTCGATTGAGATTAAAACAAGATTTTACT
Organism: Brassica oleracea var. oleracea; assembly: GCF_000695525.1. Lineage (NCBI taxonomy): Eukaryota > Viridiplantae > Streptophyta > Magnoliopsida > Brassicales > Brassicaceae > Brassica > Brassica oleracea. Next base: position 2,986,611 of record NC_027755.1, read on the forward strand.
GTAAGGCTCTTTGTAAAGATTCTTTTTACGAAGAGTAACTTTCGTAAAAAATATTCATGCTGATTTACGGAGATTTGGATGTTAACTTCGTCGTGACCGTTTTTGATTCCAACACCCAACATGATCTCTTCAATTCGAAAGATGAGATGTGGATTATACAAAATGCTAGAGAAGCATGGTTTACTTCAAAATGATTAAAAAGAAATTATCAGTTCTAAAATTCTTAATCAACGTCTTAGATTATAGGTTAACACCAAAGTTGCAAGTTGCAACCATTGTAAATTATTTTTAAAATTATGAACGTTTTCCCCCACCAGTTCTTATTTATCCCCTTTTACCACATTGGTAAAATAAAACTCGTATTCAATGCATCCCTCCTTTGAGCATAGCCTGATGAGTCAGTCCTACAAGTTTGATAATGAAATTAGTAGACTGTAATGGAGATTAGTAGACTGTAACTTGTATTACTTTTTTTTTTTTTTTTTTTTTTTGACAAAAACTTGTATTACTTACCATTTACGATGCTTTTCAAAATAAAGATCATTCTCTAACCTTAATCATAACTTACAAGGAAAAATTAAGAAGTTTAATAAAAAAAAATTAAAAATAATTCAACAAAGTATTCATTTGAATATCTTTCCCATAGACAAATAAATAAATCAACTAGATAAGCAAATCAAAATTGAAACACAGACATAAATATGAAATCAAACCACGTGATGACCCCTCTTTACATTCCCATGCATTTCTTGACCTTGGTCATGACCTGGTGACATGATTTTGCTGTCCATGACTGATATCGTGTTTTTTTGTCTTTCTTTCGTGTGAGTTGAGATGGGATGACGAATCCAATGACTGAAAATAAAATGTGTTAAACCAAAAGCCTAGTGGCAATTTTTTTAAGCTTAGTGTATACCCACATCAAAATGAGTTCAATTCTCTATGTGAATTAAATTATCATCATTTAGCCAGTCTAGACTTGGACTTCGATCCAAGTGGTTTACATGGTGGATCGTAACAAATGATCAATATCCCCATACATTAGTTGGAAGATATTCCAAACTCTGCAGGACTAAGTGCGTTACTCCCGAGACCGACCGGATAAGTTGATAGGGTTTATTAAAAACAAAGAGAACTTGCAAAATATATTGAAATTAACATAAGAAAAGTCCAGTACAAGGAAAATTTACAAGTTTGATAATGAAAAGGTAGAAATTGATGATGATTTACAAGGATAAATTTACATTAATCAATCTCTCAAAGTAGTTTTTTCACTTTTCGTCTCAAAGCTCTATTTGATAAATGGTCATAATGTGGTTAATTGTTTTTTTACAACGAATGTGGTTAATTTAAATGAGAAGTTTTCTAATCAGAAACTAGATCTTGACCCGCACAACCGTGCGGATGATTATTTTATTTATACACACATAATTATTTGTTTTACATGATTAATTATAATATTTACCATATTACTAATTGTTTAATATAATATTTTAAAACACAACAATTTTATAGTTCACATGCAATAATTTAATTTATTTATTTTAAATTTTTCGTATTTTAAACCATGTGATACAAAATTCTAAATTGAAAATTTTTACTGGTGAAAGATCAAAAATGTATTGAAAAGTATTATATTAAATTCATATCGCAGATTAATACAAAATTGTACATGTGTTTACTTATAATTAGAAAATTAGTTAGATATTTTAAAAGTTCGTTTTAGTTAAAATGAAATATAAATTTAATTTTAAAATTATAAATTTAATTTTAAAATAAACACGACATTAACTAAATATTTAAGGGAGATGTATTCAACTGAGATTTTCAGGTGATTTGTATTAAAATGATAAATTCACTGTTATTGAAACATGAATTTTAAAAACTCATTTAAAATCCACTGTTATTGAATTTGACATTTCTTAAAGTACTCTGAAATCCACTGTTATTGAAAATATTTTAAGTTGTGGAGTTTTAAAGTTTTCCGGTGATTTTAGGGTGTTTGGGTAGGATTTCTTAGCTAAAAAATTAAAATCCAAATCCCATAGTTTTAGGTGATATTCAAGAGTAGTTTAACAAAAATTACTTAAATCTCTGCAACTTATTGAAATCATCTAAAACCCCATTAAAAATCAAATCACATCAAATGTTAAATTGAATACATCCCCCTAAAAGTTTTGTTTAAGTGAAATTTGAATATACATTTATGTTAAACAAACACGAAATTACTTAAATATTTAAAAGGTTTTGTTTTAATAAAAAATGATATATATATATATATATTGTAAATAAAAAGATATAAAAAGATTTTATTCAGATATAATTTTAGAGTAAATATAGGAATATCTTTGATTTGTTTGTCTTAGAATGATTCAAATAATTTAAATATTTATATAAAAATTAATTTTAACAACTTTCTAAGGATTGGTCCAAATTAAAAAATCACACATGAATTAAGTCATGACTTCTCTTTTAATAGAATAGATGTTTTATAATGTCGCGTTTACTTTACAGTAATAAACCTATCACTTTTGATAAGCGACATAAAAAGTAGGTCGTGTGATATTGTTTTCTCAACCCATTTGTTTTTTTTTGTTTTGGGTAAACTTTTTATAGTGACTAGAGCCCACCGTAAGCGGTGCCCCAAATCCAGAAAAATTCTTTAAGATTTTTTTGGAAAATCATAGTATCACCGTGCCGACGGAGAATCAGATCTGCGAACTCTGACAGTCGTCTGCGAGAAGGTGGACCACTAGGATACAAACCCTTCTCAGAACCCATTTGTTTGATTTATCACCGTTAAAATGGTACATCCATTACCATCGCATTAAAATGTGACCAGCCGATAATTCTTGGTATCTAGACCTCTTTCACACAACTTACACGTCCACGTCGAGGTGTGGACATACGAACCACAAGTAATGTCACTATATTAACGGAAAATATTGTGTATTACAAAAGCCTTTGAAAATGAACTAGATATAAAACATTAATAACCATTAGTTTAAAATTTCATATTTAGGGCATATCGGCCTATAAAATAAAAGCCGACCGTTGTGATATATTTTAAGAACTAATGGAATATGAAGTAAAACTGTTTTTTTAGAGCATCTTTATCTAAGGATACTAGAGGGGTTCTAAGCGCGTGGGTCCCGCGTAGGATCCACTTTTTTTTTAAGAAACCGATTACCAAAACTACCAAATAGTAGTCGGTCTTTAAGGGTTTCTTACACTGTTCGCGGGCTCCACTGACACGCGGCGGCCCGCGATTAGTTCGTTTTTAATTTTTTTCTTTTTCTAAATTTGAAAAAGTAAAAAAAAAAAAGGATAATGATGCTCTTAATTAGTAAAAGCTTAACTGAGTACAAAGCTTTTGCATATAGTTCTTTCCAGTTTACAGCAAGAAACAAAAGCATTTTACACCAAACGGTACCACACAATCTACTCATATTCGCAGAAGATCGAGTTAATAAAAACAATATAAGAATATAATTTTACCCAAAAAAGAAAGAATATAATTCCCATTGGTGCAAAAAGATATATATAAACATTCCTTTTTCGAGGAAAGTGTCTAAATCATTTTTCCACCTAGTAAAAAATAGGAAAAAGAAGAATGAGATCGTGACATTAATAATCGATAGACTAATGGATCGACGACGACGAGCGTATGGATCATGCATGACTTGGAATTGAGAACGACTCGTTAAAGTTTCCTTCTTGCTGAGACCGTATACGAATAATGAATTGCATGCATGACGTGACCTCTTGAAGTAATTATAAACCAACTCCTTGGATCTTCGTCTCAGTGGTTCAGTGTCTCAATCGGTCGGTTCTAGATTCGCCATGCATATGTGTTACCGCACACGCGGTTGACCAAAATCCGAGCGCTTAAAGAGTTTCGACACGAGGTGTGGACCGTGTGGTGATAAAATAGTCAGGACAAACTGAACGCTATTTGCATGATTTTTCTTGCGTAGCATGAAAAATGCCCTTTGACATAATACATACTTACATAGTAACATAGTCATTGCAGGAGCATGAAAAATGCCTCTTTGACATAATACATACTTACATAGTAACATAGTCATTGCAGGAGCAAGTAGATTTTTTTTTAAAAACTGTTAAATATATGTAATCGTTTTTGACTGGACGATAAAAAGTCCAAAGAAAAAAATATGACAGAATGAGTTACTACGGATTTATAGTTAAACCAATGACCGGTCTCTTATATATTGTACATTTATACATCCATGACTTAGCCGTGCTTACGGCCTATTGAAAAAACCATTCGACTAGGACCCCCAAATTTTGTATAAAGTTTAGGGCCCCCAAATTGTAAAAATTTTAGGGTCCCTAATCACAAATTTTTTTTTTACATGATAGTTAATGTATTATCTTAGTTGATTCTACTTCCACTTCTGTTTAAAATAACTAATTTATGATCAGTTTTACTATATTTTATATAAAACTATAAATATTCTACTTCTAATTAACTGCAAATATCTGATCGATATTTTTCTTCTTTGTATATGTTATGAGTTAGATTTATTTTATATATTTATAGAATTTGATTAAAAATTATAATATTTTGAATATATAGTTTATTGTATTTAATTTAAACCCTATGATTTATCTTTTTAACAGCAACCAACATTTCAATCCAAAATTTGTATTTTGTTTTTATATTATGAATGACTACTTTTGATCAATATTTTATTTTTTAGTTTATAAAAGTATGGTGCAGAAAATTTAGAAAATGTTTAGGTGATAAATTAATACTTTTTAGAATATATATATATATATATGTTTTTTCAAAAAAATATTTTATTTAGTTTGACTTTAAATAGAACTATTTTCTTAAAAAAATATCATGTAATTTTTTTTTTAACTCGTTTTAGGCTTTTAAAACTTTTGCACGGCACTGGCTATGTGTATGGGTGGTTGCATCATGCATGACAAACAAACTAATAAACTAATGCAAAACGTTAACACTAGACGTATATTTATGAAAACGTACTAAAACGGATGAGATAAAATTGAAAAGTAAACTAGCTGTACTATATAAAACGACAAAAATGTTATGCAAATCCACGTCAGCAGCGCATTTTCAAACAATGAAAGACTAGAATACCACAACACACGATCCGACCCATTGGGTCAGCCCAAGAAAGACCAACCATGACTTGCCACGTCATCATACTCCAACTAATTACGATGAGGGTAGTTTAGTCAATGACAAGGAGGGTTGCTCTCTGGTCGGACAAAGGAAAAAAAGAAAGAAAGGAAGAAAGTGGGATTTAAAGTGGAGCAGTAAAAGCCACACTTCCTTCGTTACTTATCTCGTTTCGTTTGGAGGTTAGAGAGAGATAGAGAGAGAGAGAGAGAGAGAGTAGGGTTGGTCAAATCGTTGTATCTCCGGCGTGAGATAGTCGTTTTCCCGGTAAATCAAGTTCCTTTTGTGCTTCTTCTGTGTTCGATCTACCTATCTCGTTGGGATTTTCCACTCGATTTGGTGAATCAACTTCATTTCTAGGGTTTTGATTAGCTTATAGGTTTGTTTGTTTCGTTGATCTCTTAAAATTTTGGGATCTAGTAGCGGCTTTCGTGCTTGTACGTCTTCCAACTTGTTTTCTAGGGTTTTGTTGCTGATGATAGTTTTACTCTTGGCTTTTGCTATGTTTCGTTTCTCATATGGTTGAGAGTTTTCAAGAATAGTTTCTAAATTTAACTTCTTTGTGTGTGGATTGAAATTGAATGCTAGACCTAGTAGGCTTCTGAAAGTGCTTCCTGTACTATGTTTTTTTTGTGACTAACTGCTTGTTTTGGCTGGTGTTATCTAAGGATTCAATATGGTGAGGAAGAAGAGAACTGATGGTTCGTCTGAAGGAGGTGAAGGGTCTGGCTCCCGTGAAGCTGGTCCACACTCTGGTGGTGGTCGTGGTCGTGGTGGTTATCAGCAGGGGGGAGGAAGAGGAGGAGGAGTACAGCAGCAAGGTGGAAGAGGTTATGGACCTCAGTCTCAACAGGGAGGTCGTGGTGGTGGTCGTGGTGCTGGTCGTGGGTATGGCCAGCCACCACAGCAGTACGGTGGACCAAGAGAAGGTCAGCCACCACAGCAGTACGGTGGACCAAGAGGAGGACCACCTCGAGGTGGGCACGGCGGTGGTGGCCGTGGAGGTGCGCCCTCTGCTGGACAGCCACAGAGACAATCAGTTCCCGAGCTGCATCAAGCTACCTCACCAACTTATCAAGCGGTGTCTTCTCAGCCTACACCGTCTGAGGTGAGTCCTACACGGATTCCGGATACTTCTGCTCCGGTTCAAGAATTTGAACAGCTCTCTATTGAACAAGGAGCTTCGAGTCAGGCAATCCAGCCTATTCCATCTTCCAGCAAAGCTTTTAAGTTCCCAATGAGGCCTGGGAAAGGACAGGTCGGCAAGCGTTGCATGGTAAAGGCCAACCACTTCTTTGCTGAGTTGCCTGACAAAGATTTGCACCAGTACGATGTAAGTCTTGGCTCTCACCTGTTCCCTTGGTATTTTTAAGCGATTGTGCATCTAATGCTGCTGTCTTTTTTTGGGTGCGACAGGTTACTATTACTCCAGAAGTCACATCAAGGGGTGTTAATCGTGCTGTGATGAAACAGTTGGTTGACTTGTATCGTGAGTCACACCTTGGAAGACGTCTTCCTGCATATGATGGTCGCAAAAGTCTCTACACTGCTGGACCGCTTCCATTTGTTTCCAAGGAATTCAGAATCTTGCTTCATGACGAGGAAGAAGGGGCTGGGGGACAAAGGTCAGTTCTTACATTATCATTATTATCATTACTGTTTTCCTATTATAGAATTTTTCAGAGTAAATCATGCATTTCCTGTTTCACAGACGAGAAAGGGAGTTCAAAGTTGTGATCAAGCTAGCTGCACGTGCTGATTTGCATCACCTAGGAATGTTTCTACAAGGGAAACAAGCTGATGCCCCTCAGGAGGCTCTGCAGGTTCTTGATATTGTTCTTCGTGAGCTGCCAACTTCCAAGTAAGTTCACTCATCCCATGGATGCTTGCTACTCAATACTTACAGGTCTCCGCTCTTTTAGTTTTGCTAACATATTCGTGTCAGGTATACTCCTGTGGCCCGGTCATTTTATTCTCCTGATATAGGGAGAAAGCAATCATTGGGGGATGGCTTGGAGAGCTGGCGTGGATTCTACCAAAGCATTCGTCCCACACAGATGGGTTTATCACTCAACATAGGTGCGATGTTTTTCTGCGTTACCTTCATTACTTCTTCTTAAATTTGATCTCCTTGTAATGTCTCAACTCATGCATGCTGCGATCTTTCCTTTTTTTTTTTTGTTTGTAGATATGTCATCGACAGCATTCATAGAGGCACTTCCTGTGACTGAATTTGTTTGCCAGTTGCTGAATAGGGATATTAGATCTCGGCCTTTATCTGATGCTGATCGTGTGAAGGTATGAGTCAATTGTTATTTCTTGATTATCATTCTATAGTCGTTACTTGTTACTAGCATCATGCATAGCTGAAGTGAAGTTTTGCACTTTTGACCTTCCTGTGTTTACTTACTTTCAGTCTTATTCTGTTAACAGATCAAAAAGGCTCTTAGAGGTGTCAAGGTTGAAGTGACCCATCGAGGAAATATGCGCCGGAAGTACCGCATTTCTGGCCTGACTGCTGTGGCCACTCGAGAACTGACGTGGGTGTTTGTTTTAGCTTTTTTGCTAATTCGTACTTCGTGAATGCTGAACGAGGAGAAGTTTATCTTTCTATTTTGGGTTATATTTTTCAGATTTCCTGTTGATGAAAGAAACACCCAGAAGTCTGTTGTTGAATACTTCTACGAAACATATGGCTTTCGCATTCAGCACACACAGCTTCCGTGCTTGCAAGTTGGGAATTCTAACAGGCCAAATTATCTACCAATGGAGGTAACTTCAAAATTCATCAACTTTTGTTTTCTCACCAATAGTTCCTATGCTAATTTGCTGCTGTTTGTACAGGTCTGCAAGATAGTTGAGGGTCAGAGATACTCAAAAAGGTTGAACGAGAGACAGATCACTGCTCTGCTGAAGGTGACTTGTCAGCGCCCCCAAGAACGAGAAAAAGATATCTTACGAGTATGTTTATTTGGCCATTTTGTTCTCATTTTCTATTGAATGTCTTGTTTCTTATTACCCCAGTATTCATATGTTGTTGAAGGCTATTGTTTATTCTAATTTGATATGTTGTTTTTGGATTGTTAGACGGTGGAGCTAAATGATTACAGTCACGATCCCTATGCTAAGGAGTTTGGCATCAAGATAAGTGCGTCTCTTGCCTCTGTTGAAGCTCGAATTCTGCCTCCTCCATGGGTATAGTAGTTGTCGCTTGGGTTATTCCATTTTTCTGTCTATATCTTCATAGCTAAGTTAGAGTTGCAATATGATTTAATTGTGCTATTCTGCAGCTCAAGTATCATGAATCCGGAAGGGAAGGGACTTGTCTGCCACAAGTTGGTCAGTGGAATATGATGAATAAGGTAACTAGATGAAATAGTTATTCACCTGTCTGCCTACTGCTTGTATTTATGATTCTATAATTCTATTCTCTTGACATGATGGGTGTTTGCAGAAAATGATCAATGGCGGAACAGTGAGCAACTGGATCTGCATTAATTTCTCTAGGCAAGTGCCTGACAATATGACACGTTCTTTCTGTCAGGAACTTGCTCAGATGTGTCACATATCTGGCATGGTAAGTTTCGTAGAGCACAACTTAGTCAGTTTATTAAACCTTTCCCAGCTTGATATCTGAACTATTTCGTACCTGCAGGCCTTTAATCCAGAACCAGTCCTCCCACCCGTTAGTGCTCGCCCTGAGCATGTGGAGAAAGTCCTGAAAACTCGATATCATGATGCCATGGCCAAGCTATCTCAAGGAAAAGAGATTGATCTCCTTATTGTCATTCTGCCAGACAATAATGGATCATTATATGGTATGAGACTTGTTCTAGTACCCTTCGTCGTCTGCTTTTACATATAAACAGGCTTTCTAACCGTCATTTCCTTTGCAGGTGATCTGAAGCGCATCTGTGAGACCGAACTCGGCATTGTGTCTCAGTGCTGCCTGACTAAGCATGTCTTCAAGATGAGCAAGCAGTATATGGCTAATGTGGCTTTGAAAATTAATGTCAAAGTTGGAGGAAGGAATACAGTGCTTGTTGATGCCTTGTCAAGGCGAATTCCTCTGGTCAGTGATCGCCCTACCATAATCTTTGGTGCTGATGTAACCCATCCTCATCCTGGAGAGGATTCAAGCCCGTCTATTGCTGCTGTAAGTCTCTCTTTCAACATCTTGTTCTGTGAATGCATGCTTCATTTTTCTCCATGAACTTAGTCTGATGTGCTTACTCTGATTCACAATGATATTTGTTTTTTCAGGTTGTCGCATCCCAGGACTGGCCTGAAGTTACCAAATATGCTGGACTGGTTTGTGCTCAGGCGCACAGACAGGAGCTCATTCAGGATCTGTTCAAAGAATGGAAGGATCCTCAGAAAGGGGTGGTGACTGGTGGCATGATAAAGTATGTTTCTCAATACTGTCAACTATGCTACGAATCAGTTTTTTGCTGCTACTCGCTCCAACTAACCGATTATTGCATTTTGTTTCCTTTGTAACAGGGAGTTACTTATAGCCTTCCGTAGATCAACTGGGCATAAGCCGTTGAGGATCATATTCTATAGGTATTAAGTCATTCTTTTGGCGCACATTTTGTTATATAACTGTGTATCTCTAAAGATGTATATTTTTATGGTTATATGCCACAGGGACGGAGTTAGTGAAGGACAATTCTATCAGGTTTTGCTCTACGAGCTTGATGCCATCCGCAAGGTAAGAGTTACACATAACAGATGACGTGTATTTGTGTTTGGTGGTACTTGTCTTATGTGTAATAATGTGATTTGAATTGCAACCATTTCAGGCATGTGCCTCGCTGGAAGCAGGTTATCAGCCACCAGTGACGTTTGTGGTGGTGCAGAAGCGCCATCACACGAGGCTCTTTGCTCAGAACCATAATGATCGTAATTCAGTGGATAGAAGTGGCAACATCTTACCAGGTGAGACAAATTGGGATTGGTGTGAACCCTTTTTTTGCGTGCACATTTAATCAGCTGCATTGAACATGTTTAAAACTTTGATAAATCTCTTGTCTGTAGGAACTGTCGTGGATTCCAAAATATGTCACCCTACGGAGTTCGACTTTTACCTCTGTAGTCATGCTGGTATTCAGGTAAATCTTTGTACAGAAAAAAGAGCTCTAATTAAATCTCAAGTGATCGTGTGGCTGAGATTATATGAAATGCTTAAACAATTTTTTTTTAACAGGGCACTTCTCGACCTGCTCATTACCACGTTCTTTGGGATGAGAACAACTTCTCTGCTGATGGACTCCAGTCTCTAACCAATAACTTATGTTACACGTAAGATTCATTAGCATCTTTTTTACATGTCGAGCTGCAGACGTTCTGTACCCATATGTACAAACCATAACATCCAAACTATTTGTTTGAATTGTGTAGGTATGCGAGATGCACTCGTTCTGTATCCATTGGTGAGTTTTTCTTTTCTCTTGCGAAGATTTGAATTGTATAGTTTTTTTATTTAGAGAATGGGAAAGATAAGTGATGAGTTGTTAATTGTTGTTGTTGGGATTTTTGTAGTGCCGCCTGCGTACTATGCGCATCTAGCAGCGTTCAGGGCTCGGTTCTACATGGAGCCAGAGACATCAGACAGTGGTTCGATGGCGAGCGGGAGCATGGCACGTGGAGGTGGTATGGGTGGTAGAAACATGCGTGGGCCTCACGTGAACGCTGCTGTGAGGCCACTCCCACCTTTGAAAGATAACGTGAAGCGAGTGATGTTCTACTGCTGATTCAGTTCAGCTCTCTATCAATCTCTTATCGCCAAATAAAATGTTTGCTATTTCCAAGACTTTCTCTTGTTGCGTCTTATCTCGTGCGGTGTGTGTACTTTTGCTAAAACTGTCATAAGTTTGTGTGTTTTGGATATATTGTGTGTTTGCTACTCTTGCTTTGAATTCTTAATATGAGATGCTTCATGGTTTTAGTTATATTTTGTAAGGGATTCATTTCTGTTTTGCAAGTTGAGCATCCGCATCATTCTATTAGCAAACATGGCACTCCATCCTGTAATCTAATCATCTTCTTGCTTGTATTGACTCTTAAGCCTTGACAAAGATTCAACGACCAAGAACTTGTTGGCCATTGTCCCTGGCTATGGTGCTAAGTACGTTGTTGTCTTCCTCTGCACCTTAACCTCCGTCATAGACAAATGGATTAGAAACCGGATCAGACCTGATCTTGGAGCTTGTGTGTCCACCACCAATGTGGAACACTTGGAGATCACTGAAGCTCGATGTATTGGCATCTCTCGATAATCATATAAAATTCATGAATCCTACAACTAATTGCTATCTTACCCATTTCATTGTTCCTAGCCACAGTTCCACCTGATTTGTGAAGCAAAAAAAAATATTAGAATTATATGAAGTCATTGCATGAAGTCATTGCATGAAGTCATTGCAATTGGCTATATAATTTTTTTTATCATAGAAAGTAATATTTGATGGAAGGTATTAAAAGGTAAGATACTCATATTTTATGTAGTCTATTAAAAGCTAAAGTTAATTTTTCAAAAAAACAAAAGGTCGAAAATAGTCCTTATAAACTAGCAAAAAATGTATTAGATTATATAATTGGTTTAAATTTTAGATTGTAGACTTTAAAAGTATTTTATTATTAAAAATATAATATTAAAATTAAATAAATTGTATAAAAATTTAGTTGAATAAATCTAAAGCAGCTTTTCATTTTGAATAGCATGTATATATCATACTATCAAGTTTAATTTTTTTAACTTATTTGATTTTTAACTAAAATTATATATTAAATAATTAAATTTTAAATAGCCAGAATAATAAAAAGAGAAATATACTAAGATAGCACTAAAAAAATTTTGGTCACAAAAATAGACCAGAAGGAGGAAAATGACCAAAATATTTCATTAAAGAGGTAAATATACATTTATATCCCTAGGGTTAACTAATCCAAACCTTAGAGTTTAAAGTTAAGGGGTGGAGATTTGAGATTGAAGTTTAAAATTTTATAAAATAAAAAATAAATATTAAAAATTTGATAATAAAAATTTTAAAAATAGTTTCAAAAATTATTTTTGAATTACAAAAAGAAAATTTGAAAAAAAAAATCGAAATTTTTTTTTATAAAAAAGCTCGAATTTGAAAACATATAATCTAAAACTATAAATTTTTTTTTTTTTTATATATCTAGTGTATTAGTGTCAATTTACCTATTAAATGAAACATTTTGGTTATTTTTCTTCTTGTGGTGTATTTTTGTGACCGAAACTCGAAAATAGTCTATTAAGAAGAATTGCCCACCTAAAAAAGTCGGTCAAGAATGTTAAAAAAAAAACTTCTCTCTGCGCTGCTAATTATTTTTTTGAGTATCTCAGAAAAAGAAATTGTTAATTCAAACATCCCTTCCGTGCGTGTAAAGTCCCCGCGTTAACTGGAACCCCAAATCTATAAAAGACTGTCATATCTCTTTTCCTTCGCCACAATTTTCTTTTACGTTTTTCTTTTTAGCCGCAAATTTTCTCAAAAGTGATTCTTTTTCGAAACCCTAAAAAGCAAAGATGCAGTCAAACGAAGAATTCGTCAAATTTCTTGGAAAAGGCGCTTACGGTTATGTTAATCTCGTCCGCTACAGTAATCCAGAAGATGGCTCTTCGTTTCTCTCCTGTTGGGGAAAGTCACACGGCGCAGCGAAAATACTAATGGTCGTGTTCCCCTGACCTTGTGCGAACCTGTGAGGAAAATACTTCGACGATGGCAAGATATCAAAGTTGCGATAACTAAATGAGACATACAATTTTTACGTGGAAAACCTCCTCGATGTGAGAAGGAAAAACCACGGGACCGTAGTCCACTCAAAAATCCACTATATAAATGGTATGAGTACAACCACGTCCTCCCTGTTCAACAGCCTGAACAGAACAGAGACACTAGCTTCAAAGAGCTATCTCCAACACAAACAACAACAACAAGAGAGCAACACAAAGCTTCAAAACCGGCAGCAACCAAACGACCTCAGCTCACAAAGATTCCGGCTTCCAGAAACTAATCCAACCGTACAAATCCAAGATAAACAAGTCGACAATACCTCTGCCAAATTTCAGCTCA
>NC_027755.1:3003002-3032584 GCF_000695525.1 Brassica oleracea var. oleracea
AATACCTCTGCCAAATTTCAGCTCAATCAGAGAAGAGTTTACCGTTGGATTTACCAAACACCCAAGACAGCCTTGCTGAAGAGCTGTGACGACCAGCTTCACTAAAACCCAGACAACAGAAGATCCAACCGTTGAAATCCAAATCCCTTCGGTGAACCTTTAACCCACTGATTGAAGAAGCTTTCCACAAAATATCAGCCCGATCAAGTTCCTTTTGACCCTCCAAATCTGTCTTGACAAACTGAGACGAAAACTGTTTTCTTCTCTCCTTTTCTCTCTTTTCTCTCTTTCTCTCTCAACTCTATTATTGTGAGTCTAGTGACAAAGGGGGAACATTATTATTTCTTAAGTTCACCCCAATTGGTCCTCTCCATCTAGGAGGGACCCAACATCTCCGCACTCAAGAACTCTTACCACGAAGACTACGACAGTCTCCAAACAGAGTTATGTGTTCTTCTCAAACTTAGGGGATGTCCCAGGATCGTTACATGTTTCGGTGACTCTCTTCAACAAAGGTCTCAGCAATCACGGTAACAAAGTCCACAGTCTGCGACTCGAGTACGCTTCCGAAGGTAGTTTAAACGCTTTCATGGACCGTTGCCGGAGCCGTTGATTAAAGATTTCACGCGGATGATCCTCGAAGGTTTGGTCTCGATTCACAACCATGGCTATGTTCACTGCGACATCAAACCAGACAACTTACTCCTGTTCCCTTCTTCGATATCATCGTACGAGCTCAAGATTTCTGATTTTGGCAAAACGTTAGAGGTGGGAGAGGTTCCTAAATTCTGGGAAAGTGAGTTCCCATGTTACTGGAGATGGGAAGGTTTGGTACTGGAGATGTACACCGGCGTGATTCCTTGGGAAGGAGTTAATCTCGATCTTCTAGCGACTCGTCTCCGTCGTGGCAAAGCTCCCGAGATCCCAGAGAGTTTACCTTCCGTTGCAAAGGCTTTCATCGAAACTATTTCTCAAGGAATCCTGAGAAGAGAGGAAGCGCTTATAAATTGCTGTCTCATCCGTTCTTGCCTTGTCCACAAGTTGAAGAAGAAGACAAGTAACTCGTTTCTGTTGAAGTTGTTTTAAGTTGAGAATCAGACGAACAAGTTCCAACAAGAAACCAACGACAGATGCTGTTGCTGTTTCAGACGAGAAGTTAGTTGAGTTTTTTTTCCGACAAGGGCAACACAGCTTAAGAGAACTCTGAACAAATTCTTGAGGTTTAAGACTATGCCAATGAAGAAATTGACTAACTTCAGTTTAGTTTCTCTGTTTAGACTGTTGTTTGTGTTCACTTATCTGATTAGCATGTTGACTGTAGTATCTGTTGATTAACGTTTAGTATGTGTCTCTCTCTGGACTATATATTCCTGATTAGTATGTGTGTTTAGTATCTCTGTTTAGACCGTAGTTTCCATTGATTAACGTTTAGCATCTCTGTTTAGTATATAGCCTGTAGTTTCTATTGATTAAGTTTAGTATCTCTGTTTAGTATGTAGTGTACTAGTGTATGTTCATCAACGCCTACTTTCTTTGTTTAGTATGTATCTCAGGTCTCAATCAGCAATGTTACTACATCCGATATATTTTTAGAAGTAATTTTTCAAATTTTACTTACGTGTAGTCTCTACAAACATTTTCACCAAAAAATGACATGATACACTAACAATTATGACATGACTTATGAACATGAACAATTACACTTAATGTTGATTTATATTTTTGGTAAATTTTTCAGAATACGGTAATTATATTTAGTATTGATTTATATTATTGGTAATTTTTTAAACATATGGTAATAACTCATATATCATCACTAAAGTAATTATATTTAAATAATATAATAATAGAAATATACAATATTTATAAATTTCAAAAACATTATTTAATTATTTTTTTGATTATACAATTTTATTACTAAAAATTTTAAAAGTTCTTCAAAATTTTGTGCAATTTGTTTTAAAAAATAATTTTTAATCTTAATACTATTAGTTCTTTTATATCTACTAATTTTAGAAACACTATTTAGCTTTGCTTTTTGATAATTATACAATTTTTATATCAATTATTCTCTTATTTTCTACAAATCGATTTAATATATTTTAACAAAAAATAGATCAAATATATATAACATTATAATTTTAAATATATACGTATCTATTTTTAACTATAAAATTATAATAAATAGAAAATCTTGTCTTAATTTTTATGTTTAACTAAATCAAAATTTATATTAAAATATTAATAAAAAATAGCAAAATTCAAAATATTAAGAAAAAATGATTTTAAATATAATTAAAATTTAAATTTTTTATTGATGCACATGGTAAAAACACATAGTTATAATTGCTAATAAAATAGTTTTTTTTTCATTCTGAATTGCTCAATATACATAGTTCTCTTCTCTGCAAACTCCATTCTCAATATTTTTTTACAGTGGTTAGCAATCGAAAAACATCTTTTAATTTTGGGAATCCTAATACACTTGAGAAGAAACGGTTTATTAATGCTCATTTGCTTTTCATCTTCAACTATACAAGCAAAAATTGGAACAAACTTTTACAACCTACACCACAGTTCCCTTATGAATCGTGACAAGTGAATCACTTCAGCAGAATCATTGCCTTTTCAGTTTGAACCATTGCATCAGCCTTGATCCCATCCCCATCAAACGTTCAAGTATGCAAAGCTCCTTCACCAGACACCTTATGAATGAAGTAAGCAACTGCAGCAACATGTATGAGCTAATTCATTAGAATATATAACCTTTGTTATAGACATGATAATAATGCTCTATGAATATGTTCCAGCTTTTGCTAACAAAATGTAATTTGCACCAAAAAGATGGATAGAGCTCCCAAAACCTGGAACTGGTCTCTTATTATGTATAACCACAAGATAGGATGCAAACAGAGCCGGTCCTAGAAATCTGTGGGCTACAAGCTAAAAACAATATGTGGTTGGGTTGGTTCGAACTCTTGACCTCACCAAACTTATAAGGGAACACTTACCATGAAGGCTAGAGGAAGCATTCACAAAACTGCGGCCGAATTATTATTTAATATTTGGCGGCTGGAAGCATGTGATTCATCCGCTTCCGTTCAAGGCCGGCTCTGGATGCAAAGGAAATGAAGAAGACACTTCAAAATTTCAGTGGAACACATGAACTGAGACACTAACATTTTCTAAAACCTCATAATGTACATTCCAAGACTCTGTACGAAGAGAGAAACACTAGAATAATGGTGTAGATTCTACACTAGGATATATACTATGTATGTTTAGCCTGTCATTATCATTACACCTCAAAGAGAATATATAGCTACTCGAAAACAAAAGTTTTCGTTATCTTGAAAAGATGTGTGAAGAGACTTACCATTAAGGAAAAACTTTGCAATTGTTGTGTAGCCAACCAATCATAACCGGAATCAAAAGTGATGTGACAAGGATTGTTATGTAGCAACAAAGAGAGACTGCACCAGCAAGAGTATCAGACTATCATGATAATTTGTGAAATGTTACCATTGAGAAAATGTGAAAGCATGGAGCAGGGCAATTAAGTAATAACTAATACAAATACGTATACAGTGGACAGAAAGGTAATATCACATCGTCCATCTTACCGTTTACCTAATTACGTAAAGTTTATGCATGATTTCCTAATTTCCTCCCAATTTATGGGTTATTGAGCTACCCTTCTTATAAAGCACTTACTGTATATATCAAGAGTAGAAGGTTGGAAGATAAATAAATAAGATCTTAACAATTATATTTTTGTGTGTTGATTTAACATCTATATATAATTCTTATAACCTAATTTGTGATATATTTTTAGGATTTACATTGGAGCAATGTTTCTATTTAGTGCATACTGGATATATAGTATGTAAGTAAACATATTTTGTTACTAACATCTATAATTCTTATAACCTTTGTGATATATTTTTAGGATTTACATATTGTTGATTTAACATCTATAATTCGTATAACCTTTGTGATATATTTTTAAGATTTACATTGGAGCAATGTTTCTATTTAGTGCATACTGGATATATAGTATGTAAGTTATTCTTGGGAGAGGTTCACCAGCCAATAGAATTTTATTATTTCAAATCGATATCTTAACAAAATATTTTCAAGTTATATTATGTTTTTAAAATAAAAAAAAAAAAAAAAAAAATAGAAGTTACAGAAAAAAGAATTAAAAAAATATTTTTAACGTCGTCAGCAAAACACTAAACCCTAAATCCTAATCCTTAAACCCTTAGGTAAACCTAAACCCTTGGGTAAACTCTAAACCCTTGGATAAATCATAAACTCTAAATAAAAACACTAAAACCTAAAACTCTAAACCCTAAACCTTTGAGTGTTTTAGCGTTTAGTGATTTTGATTTAGAGTTTAAGATTTATCCTAGAGTTTAAGATTTATTCTAGAGTTTAGGGTTTACCCAAGGGTTTAGGGTTTAGAATTTAGGGTTTAGAGATTAGGATTTAGGGTTTAATGTTTTGCTGACGACGTCAAAAATATTTTTTTTTGTAATTATTACTATTTTTTATTTATTTCTTTTTACCTTTTAATTTTAAAAAGATAATATAATTTGACAATATTTTGTTTCTTTTTTTAAAAGATATCGAATATGAAATAACACAATCTTATTGGTTGGTGAACCTAGAAGTAACCAAAGAATAAGTCTTTTGTTACTAACTGAAACATCAACTCTTATAAAATGGACTTTGATTTATGTAGGTTTCATGAAGCTTACAACTACAAACATTTGATTTCAGAAGATATTTTTGTCTCTTTTATGATAAACAAATCTCCAATTATATAGAATACACTCTTTATAACTGTTGATTTAAAATTTGAACAAAATCTCCAAATACAACTATAATTTTTTTATTAAGTGGATACTGCTGCCTCTTTTAAAACTGCTGATTTAAAATCCATTATTCGATATACCATTTATAGGATTTTCTTTGGAAAATGCATTCATTATTCTCACTGGATAGATACTAAGTAAACACGTTTTCTTACTAATATGAATGTTTAAAATTCGAATAATAATGAATATAATTACAAAATTTGAATTAAGCGCAAATCTCTGCTTCTTTTATGATAACAAATCTCCAAATTTCTCAGCTCTCTCTCTATGACTTTTCTGAATCTGTAGATTCTCCTCACCTTTTCTGTATATTTTGCAGCAATTAGGTCCCATTAATGTTCAGATCTTCGTTTTGCTATTTTTTCTTTTATATTTTTGCAAAATGTGGGATTTTGATTTTCCTTGAAGCTCAAGATTTACTCTGCGTTCCCCTAAACATCAAAATAACTCTCTGTGTGAAGACAAAATCCATATGGATGCCTCTCAGGCTCCTCTTCCACCATTGGCATCTCTCTCCGGTACACTAACCAAACTTTCTGTCTATTTAATGCTTACTTTGGTCTACATTGCTGTTTGAAAATTTGTTTTTTACACGTAGAGCTTGAATCTCGGATGCAAGTATTGCGCGTCTCTGCTCTTGAAGAAAACCAAACCGGTGAAACACTTTCTCAGCGTGCTGAATGGTTTTACCAGAGACGTCCTCTCATTCTCTCACTCTGTGAAGATCTCTACGATAGTTACACAACTCTACTGAACCGTTACAACCACGCCAAACCACAAAACCTCCCTAAACCTGTTTCTCATGACAATGATTCCAACGATGATACTGACACCAGTTCTGAAGTTACGAGCCTCTTATCCTTCCAACAGATGCAAATCACCACTTGTGATAAGCAGAAAATCGAAGATTTAGTCTCGCAGCTCGTGACCGCAAGCACGGAGAAAGATACGGCGCAGGAAGAGTTGCGTCGCGGAGAACAAAAGTTCCGAGAAGCTTCCAAGACGATCGAGCTGTTAAAGAAGCTTGTGACGTTGCTTGACATGGAGAAAGAAGTAGCGGTAGAGCAAACAGCGAATCTTGGATACAAACTCACTTCTCTCTTGGAAGAGAACAGAGACCTCGCCACCGAAGCGCTGTTCATGAAAAAAGAAGCAGTGAGGCTCGCTAGATGCGTGCTTAAGATGAGAGACGATCATTTTCACGAGATGTGTCTTCTACAGAACCAAGTGTACGCGTTGCAGTCTTCATCGAGAGAGTCTGTTTATGAAAACGAAACCTCGCCGAGATGCTTCGGATTGGATAAGAGCAAGAGCAAGAAGAGAAAGATGAGTGAAACAAGAACCGAACCTGGAGAGAAGAAGAGGAAGTCCAAGTGGTTGAAGAGACTTAATCCGTTTATCAAATCCAGCGTCAGCCCATCGCCTGCTTTGCTCCATCGTCCTGCACAATAAATTATTTCACTCTTTACGTTGAATTTTGCATATTTTATTACACTAGTTAGCATGCATTGCAATAATGTTTGTCTGCTTAAGTTCTACTTGCCTTGTTAAACATAGCAGCCTGTTCATGTTTTCTGATCCATAATAAGAAGTAGTGCTGAATAATCTGCTTTGATTCAACTTGTTTGATGTTTACTAATATGAGTTGACTGAAATGGATGCAGTAAATAAACTGAGACTGGCACACAACTCTGATGATTATGATCAAGCTAGTAGTGGTATGAGATTCAACTAATTTATCACGTACACATTGTAGCGATGAGATCTTATTCAGAGGCTACCTTGTTCTGTAATCATCATTATAATGATATATAACATCTTCAACAATCCAGAAAACATATCATTACAGTTAAACATCCCAGCTGCTATGTAGTAACATAAACTGCACAAAGCTTCCTCATTGTGTACGCCTACTTGCTTCAACCTTAATATCTCTAGATTGTTGAAAAGGAAGATTCTATGCACTTCAGCAAACTTTCAGACGCAAAAGCAACGGTGAGATCGAAAGAAGCTTTTTTTTTTTTTAATTCACAGTTTTTATAGCGAGAGAGTAGTCATGTCAATTTGTAACTGCATGCACCCGAGATCCCAATAGAACCAAACCAAAAAAAATATTTGTACGGATAGAATCGGATAACTGATAACTCAGACAAAACAGATCGGGTCACCAATACCTCTAAAAACCCGAATATTCAATATGTGCCCATGTGGGTTCTAACTGGATCCCGGTCATTCAAATCACAAAATTAAACGCCTATCAAAAACCAGTAAATTTTGGTTATATTGGGTTCTAGTAGATTAGATTCGGCTATTTTAGAATCTGAAGTAAGCGAATTGCATCTCAAATCCCAAAAACATCCGAAAATATTAAAATAATAAATATGTGAAAATTTTGAATTTTATCCAAATTATATAAAATCTAAACTTGAAAATTTTAAAGATATTTATAATACAAAAAAATACCTAAAATACTTATTTATTTTTTTGAGTTATTGCCTAAAATACTTCAATATGTAGAATTTTTGAAGTAAATTGGTATTCGGCAGTGCTCGGACAGAACCTGAATCCAAACCAAGAGAAAAATAAGCAATAGATTTTTAGTATAGGACCGGATCCGAACCAAAACCTGTAATTTTGAATCGTTCCGGTTTGAGTTATCGGACCGAATAGAAGGCGTAGGCGGCCAAAACCGGGATTTAGAGGAGGAGGAAGAAGAAGAAGACACCCGATAAGCTTTAGCAGTAGCAGTAGCAGTAGCAGTGATGGTACGAGCTTCATCATCAAAGAAAGGAGGAGACAAAGACGATCCAGAGTCTAAACAGAGAAAGAGGTTAAAATCCCTAGCTCTCGACAACAAACTCCTCTCCGACTCTCCCTCCCGATGCCTCTCCTCTCTCAAACCTTCCAAGCAGGTCCTCAAACACCACGGCTGCGACATCATCCGCAAGTCGCAGCGCAAGAACCGCTTCCTCTTCTCCTTCCCCGGCCTCCTCGCCCCCGTCTCCGGCGCCACCATCGGCGATCTCGATCGTCTCTCCACCAAAAACCCCGTCCTCTACCTCAACTTCCCCCAGGTCAGATCAGATCTTCCCCTAGTTAGCTCAATTTTAGAGGCATTACCACTGATCTTATTGGGGGTGGGTTCTTTTAGGGTCGAATGAAGCTTTTTGGAACGATTCTGTATCCGAAGAACAGATACTTGACTCTTCAATTCTCTAGAGGTGGCAAAAACGTCTTGTGCGATGACTACTTTGATAACATGGTCTCTCTCTTACCCTTCACTGTCCTCTCTCTCAATGTATATCTTTGAGTCTTGAGCATTTGGTTTAATATGTACACAGATTGTCTTCTCCGAGTCATGGTGGATTGGGACTAAAGAGGAGAACCCTGAAGAATCCCGTCTTGATTTCCCTAAAGAACTGTCTCCTCAGGTCCAGTTGCATTTCAGCTAATTTGGATTTTCTCAGGTCTGGTTTGCCTTAAGAGAACTCTTTGGTTTCAGGCGGAGCAGACTGAGTTTGATTTCCTAGGTGGTGCAGCAGCAGCAGCTTCTGCAGCTTCGGTTAAGACTACGGTTGCGACTCCTGAAACTGGTAGCCAACCAACTGAGAGAGAGACAGACTCACCTGAAGTTGAAATGGATGAGATTTTGTCTGATGATGGAGAGTTTATGGACGATAAGATTCAAGTGACTCCAGTTCAAGTAACTCCTGTTCGACAGTCTCAGAGAAATTCTGGGAAAAAGTTCAAGTAATCATCCTTTCTACTTCAAGCAAACACTCTTTCTAGCTTAGTGATGCCGATATATGTGCAGTGGACTTTGATGAGTTATTAGATTTAGTCTGGGGAATCACTCTCTATCTACGATGCCTGCCTAGTTTTATGTGTTATCGTTAATACATTTGCATCTATGAGACTTCTGAGTTTCACTCTACTTGGTTTCGTTGATTCTATCATTTGTTGTTTATATATCTGAGTACATGTGTGACTTCTGTGTTTCGTTCTCCTTTATAAGATCTTTAGTTGTCGTCTATGAGCTGTCCAATAAGTAGTATCAGGTTTAACAGCCTTTTTTTTAAAAAACAATTTCCACAGCTTTGCAGAAACTTCTCCAGAAAACTCCTCAGGTGAAAGTGAAGACAATACATCTGATGAAGAAGATGAGAAGCCTGTGTTGGAAACTGATTCTTCTGTTCGTGAGGAACCTCAAGCTGATATCACCACTGCATCAACAGGCAAGTTACCTACCGAACTTCCGGCTAAAAAGGAAAAATCAAACAGCAAAGACGGCAAGCTTGTTCAAGGTACGGTAGCCATCCTATTCAAGAAAGCAGAGCAGAAAACAGTTGGAACTTCAAAGGCCAAATCATCCTCAAAGGCTGCCCAGAAGAAATAGAGGTCTGTTGTTTCGTTTTGCTGTGAGAATGAACAGCTTTCTAGCCCTGTTAGTTATGTTCTGTAAGAGAAATTGCTACAAGACTGATAATTATGTTTCAGAATTCAGAAATAACAGGAATGTGATAATGGATTTCATCAAGCTTATTAGTAGTATACAAGACTGATAATTATGTCTCAGAAATAACAGGAATGTGATAATGGATTTCATCAAGCTTATTAGTAGTATGTGTTCGCCAAGTTATGTATAAAAGCATGTTTGTTCAATTTGATACAAGAGTGTCTCATCTATCTATACGATTTACCAAGGCAGATCCATCTCATTGAGCTTTAAAAAAAAACTAAGAGGATCCTTGCAGAAACTTGTCGACTCTGTGATTAGTTTCAGACGAGAGAAACTTCATGCAAATAGGAGGTTCAACTCCAGCTATAGCGAGCACAGAGCTTGGCAAAGTCCAGATTCCATCTCCACATATCAAACCAGAAGCCACTGCTGTTGCAAAAGCTTCAGCCCTTGGAGCATCTAGTCTCTCCCAGACAAACAAAACCAAACTCCCCACGCACATGTCGATCGCAAAGTAAGGCCCTAAGAAAAACGGTATAGCCATCGCCATGGGAAGAGGTACAAACCTTCCCCATCTGTTCCCAAGACCATCTTTCACTACGTTTATCAGTATGGCAAAACCGAAAAACGCGTAGCACAGCACAAGACAGTCTCTTGGCAGAGAAGAAACACCTTCAACACCAAGTTTCGCCATGCTTCTGTACACAGTAGCAAAGGGTGCAGGGTACTTGCTGTTTGGGAGGCCGAGATCATCAAATGCCTTGTAGAAAAGCCAGAACACACAGGGAGAAACCAGACACCCCATTGCTGTTCCAATCACTTGGCTTACAAACATGGCCCTTGGAGATGACAATGTTAGGTAACCTGTCTTGAAATCTTGTGTCAGGTCTGAAGCTGTGGAAACTATGTTCATCATGACTCCACAAGCCGCTAAGCCCGCAAGAACACCCCCATGGTCCGAACCAGCCCATGCTCCGATTGTGAATATGGCGAGTTTCCCATAGGTTGATGCTAGTGACCAGTCAGTGAGCCCAGCTCCATAAGCATTGCAGAAAGCTAAGACTGGGGCAAAAACATAGATGACCAGAATGTAGTACCATCTCAGCTGATCGAACATTTGAGGTAGTATAGCTATAGATACTGCAGCTATAAGCACATATCCTCCACCAGCAAACCATGAAGGGATCTGATCTTTAAGGAAGAATCTTGTTCTACGTTGGTCATCATAAGATATCTTTGGTGTCAATGGAGAAGCAGGGGGCTCTTCTTCGCGTGAAAGAGAGTTTCTCCAACTAGCTTCACCTCGGATCTGCTTGAATAGTCCTGAAAGGGTTCGGCTGAACACCTTGCAAAAGTTGTATACACCATCTCCTAGGATCATTGCAACAGCAATGAACACCTGAAGAGGAGAAAGAAACAATAGTAGTTACAGCAAAAGCTGTGAATAAAAAAGTGAGTGATGGGAGGCTTTTTAACCTTGTAAGCTTGAAGACCGCTCATGCTGCTAGAGTCAACATCAGAAGGGAACCAATCTCCCTTTCTAGTTTCAATGAGAGGCCACATCAGCCCCCAAGAGAGAATCCCACCCAAAAGGAGAGATATGTTGATTATGTATGGGCATATCATACCAACACCTACATATGTTGCTGAAAAATCAAAGTAGAACCTGTTCGAGATAATAAAACCAGCTTATGAGACAACAAACCAGTTCATGAGACAAAGACAACGAAAATGCTTACTTGTATTGGTATGCTCTGAGTCCAAAGGTAGGGAAACTGTGAAACCCACAGTTTTCTCCTGCAGTAAAGAACCATTGGAAGAAACCCCAAAGGAAGCTCAAGGAGAAGAACTTCCCCAACACTCTCACTTGTTCCCTGATTACACAGAGCCACAAGTCAATAAGCAGATAACTCAAAAAAAAAAAAAAAAACTAGTAAGCAAGATGTAAGTCTCATACTTGGCCAGCTTTGCTCCTTGAGGAGTGTGAAAGCTGTTGATAAGATGAGCAGTTGCAGTGCCACTTGGGTATGTTAGTTTGAAGTCTATTATCATTATCTACAAAAAAACATTGCAACTGTGTAAGATTCCACCAGCTGCTTTAATGTCTCTCTTTGGTTAAGAGAAACCAAACCTTTCGAAGAGGGACAACAGAGAAGAGGCCAAGAAAGCTGACAACAAAGAGAAAAGCTATGATCCAACCCAAAGAAGGGTCCTTAACGCCACGAGCAGCATCTCCTGAATGGTTAGCTATTCGTTCACTCATTGCAAATAGGTAAGTCCCAAACCCACCTGTTGCAATTAAATTTAATTAACAAAGCATACATAAAGGGCAGGTGAGTTGTGTGATTAAGACCTCAAAGATTTTTGTCTATTTATGAAAAAAAAAAAAAGAAGTCGGAAATCAAGAAACGAAAACAAATCTTGATTCAAAAGTTTTGAGATTCTTTGTTTGTATTACCGCTAAAGGCAATGCCTGAGGAAGCAACAACACAAGTCTGAATAACTGTGTTCTCTTGTCTCGTAAAGGGTTGTTTCAAAAGACCAGATTTATGAAGCATCTTGGTCCATGTCTTGACGAAGAAGAATCCCAAAAGACCAGCAGAGACGTTAAGAGAAGGGATGATTCCTGTTGTGAGGTTGAGCTTCATCACAATGAAGCTGAACAAAATGCTTAAAGCAAAGCTAACCACAAAAGCTCTTATAGTTAGCTGCTTCTTCCAAGAAGGAACCTCTCTGCTCTCAAATATTCCCTCCACAGATTCTTCTTCTTTCTCTTCTTCTTCTTCTTCATCTTCTTCTCTTTGGTATTGTCTAGCATTCTTGTTCCTCTCTGTTTCAGGACTAAACCGAGTTTCTTGCAACTCATGTTCCTCAATCACACGATCTCTGTCAGGAGTTAAATCTCCTTTTCTCATGGTTTTGTCTTAATCTCTCTCTGTGTTCTTTAGATCTGCGAGATGAGAGAGATGGTGTGTACAAGAAGAAGTAATATTGTAATAAAGACGAGAAAAGATTTTTCAGCCTAGTAGTCAACTAAAACAAAAGGACTTTGTCTCGTCTCTCTCATCAGATTAGTTTAACTACTTTTCTACTTGAGGCTCTTGTTGTCTACAGTCTGTAAATAGTCTTTTGTTGGTGACTCATCATTTCTTAGTAATTTGGTTGTCCATTGCAATAGACTAAACTACTAATTAGGATAAAGAAAATTAATAAAATTGGTGTTTCTTGCAGGTTTAGGGAAGATCAACAGGTCCGTTTAATGACTTAATAATGTTTTATAAATTAGAAATTATCATTGACTAATTTTTGTTTGAGATCATGTTTAGTTCTGTGCATGCCACTAAGTGAAACCCAAAAGTCTATTTCCTTATCAAACACACAAAATTGTACCATTTATTCAACAACATTAATTAAGTAAAAAAGGATCATTAATATAAATTGATTATTTTGGTATATACTCTCTCTATTTCATTATAGTTTCATTATAGTTTTATAAGTGTCATTTTAGGTTTCGGCACACGGATAAAGAAACAATTAATTTTATTTCCTATAAAAAACACTATTACATATACACCTAACCATATTTCAACCAATAGAAAAATAAAGTTTACATAAAATTAATAAATTTTGCATTGAAAATCGAAAACGACACTTATTTTGTAACGAAAAAAATTCTCTAAAACGACACTTAATATGAAACGGAGGAAGTACTAATTTGTACTTATAAAGATGTTCTTTCAATACTATTTCAAAATTGATTCCCTTCTATCACAGTCAACAATAAAAGTAGGAAATAATTAATCTTCATTTTCTTTTAATTAGTCTTCATATATATGGTACAAGAAAAAAAAAGAGAGGCTACTCGATCAATCATTGATACAACAAATAATGTTTTATTATGTGTTAATTATGATAAATCATCTATGTGTATATAGCTTTAATTAAACACAAGCAGGTCTTACTTTGCAAATCTCAACATTGAAGCCTGAATCCATTAGAAGCAGAAGCCAAGCTCGTTGCTGTTCTGATAACCTATCTTTCTCTGACTTTACTTCCACAAGCTTAGCTTCACCTTCATAACCATTCTCCTTGAACCGCCACAGAAGCAGATCAGGCATTCCACTGCACCAGCTCCTATAGTCTTGAGCTAGATACCGGCAAAGCGATGCTACACACTTGCCTCCAACACAAGCCACTGCTGCTCTCAGTTCCTCCAACGAAAACCGCTCCCACACCACTCCTCTGCACGCTGTTCCACGGTGTGTTTCATATGATATGATAAGTATCTCTTCAGCCATTCCGTTTGCAACTTTCTCTAGCTGTGACTCGATTGTTTCCTTCCTGGTTAGATAGAAGGATTCAGTATCTAAGTCCAATGGAGCAGTCTACACAAAAAGAACAAAGATGAGAGACATTCGATTTGTTGTATGAATGGGACAACAATTAGTGAGCTTCATTAACCTGGAACCGGGTTTGGAAAACACCAGGGACGTCAGAGAACAGAATGTCCCACATGAGAAGACCAAAAATGGTTAACCAGATGCTACTCTCTGTATGCATCCCCTGCCATCCTCCTCCTCCGTTGTAATACTGCAATGCGAGCTGCTCAACTCCACACTGCTCTCCGTCTTCTCCATAAAACCTGTTCTTCATGCCAACTTCACAGTTCAATGACCTCCCTTGAATGGTGACCTCAGGGATCTTGTTGTCGATGAGATTTGGAAAGGTGGGAGTTTTCCAGCGCCTTGGAGGTTTTGCTAGACGAAGAACACGTCGTTGCAAAGCTATTCTTGAACCAGCACGCACCCAAGGATCCAGTAGTCCTTGTTCTGCTACTGAAAGACTCTCGTTTGGTCGTCCCATGTGCTCTAAATCTGTTGATAACCTGACTGTCCAGTATCCTCTTCTCCCGTCACAGTTGAAGCAACTGAGCAGACGTCTCAGTAGATAAACTGCTTGGTTATATCTGAAACCAGAGACAAGAGTGTCAACAGAATCATCTGAACAAGTTAACAAAAGAGGAGATGGTTTGTTTTCAACATGCCTCTTTTGGTTCTCAAGAAAGGAAACTCCTAAGAGAACCATCTTTGAGTAAACCCATGGAGCTGTAAAGCAATTAAATAGCGCAGATTCTGAAGAAGAGGAACTAGATATGCGGGTCTCAGCAATCATGATGCATTTCAACACCGTCCCAGAATCCTCACTGTCAAGAGACTCATCCATCAACTGAGCCACTTCAATGGCCTGTAATTGAAGCTTTGAGATACTGTATAGACAAACATGTCCCTTTTTTGTTTTGCAATATAGAGAAGTAAAACACCTCTTCATATGCTAAAAGCTTAGCCCGGTCTGAAAATATTTGGTCCGAGTCAATGCACTTGTAGGTTGGGTATTTGATAATACCAAGATCTAGCAGAACAAAAGAGGATAGATCTTGCTCTCCGTTGAGAAAGAAAAGCCTCTGCAACATTAAAACCAAATTGATTTCTTCTCATCTTTAAACAAAGTAGGATAGTTTCTGCAAGTAGAAGGAAGTTACCTCAACACGCCATATGAGAGATTCTGCTGTGCTGGATATCTTAGCACACAGTCCTGTTCTTTCTAGAATCATTGTTCCTATATCCATCCTATAAGTTAACCAAAACAACTCAACCTCAAAGACAAAAAGAAAGATGGTTTTAATAACTTAATTACATAGAAAAACAGACTTAACCTTGTTCTATCATTGTAATAAGAACAAAGTGAATCTATAAGGTCTCTCTTTCTTGAGCCACGGCTGAACACCTGGATCACAATAAGAGAACCAAAACCTTTTAAATCTAATACTTCAAATTAACAGAGCAAACATCTTTAAAGAAAGTTTGGTCCAACCTTGTTTACAGATAAGATATCACGAAGTTCAGTGACGTTAAGCAACTCTGTGATCTCCTTCATCTTTTGGTAACTTAGATCGTTTGCGTCTTCCACTGAACTCATGAATCCACTAACTGGACAACATATAGATATTAGCTTCTTTTAACATGCTCAGAATATATCAGAAACTAGACGAAGTTATTGTGTGTGTGTGTGTGTGTGAAGGTGTTTCAGCGTATAATTAGTTACCTGTTAGATCCTTCAGAGCTTGAAGAGAATCAGATACCTCAGGGTATGAAATATTTGAGAGCCTGAACCAAGGTCCTGAACAAACAAGTATCCAAACAATTTAAAAAGGTATCATAAGAACTGTAACTTAAATGACTCAAGCAAGAGTCCCTGGAACAAGTACAGTTTCAAAGAAAATGACTCAAGCAAGAGTCCCTGGAACAAGTACAGTTTCAAAGAAAATGACTCAAGCAAGAGTCCCTGGAACAAGTACAGTTTCAAAGAAAATGACTCAAGCAAGAGTCCCTGGAACAAGTACAGTTTCAAAGAAAAGTATCTTCAGAAAGAAAACAATAGTCATGATCTCCAGAAGTGCAACTACATTCGGTCAAGAAAATATTAGCAAAGAAGGTAAGTTTCAATTAACCCAAACACTACAACTGAGACAACAATCCACATAACATTCTACAAAAGTTTAACACTATTCTAATCTACTCCATAAATAATCACAGAATGTTTATTCGAAAAGGTAGATAACTAAGTGTTAGAAACTATTAAACGCATCAAAACAGGAAAGAAAGGAACACCAAACTCATTGAGGTTACTTCAATGCAGTTTGTCTAGTAGCAATACCATTTACAACGTATAGAGAGCAGACAAACAAGAATAGGGGGGGGGGGGGGGGGTGCAAAAAAGGAAATTTAACAGAGTAGATTACCTTTTCGTGTGTAAAGACGGATGAAAAGTCTCTGGCTATCCTCTGAAAGAGATGGGAAGGATTCTGTAAACCAGAATGAGAAACAAGTTACAAGAAAAGTTAGCCAAAACGACAAAAAGTATGAGATATCAGAGGTGAATGAATACCCAAGAATGTCTTTTCATCGGCTGTGAATAGGTGAGAGCAGCTTCTGAGAACCTCTTGTACTAATACATTGAAGTTCAACTGGTATCTCGTCGTCTTAGGCGGAAACTGCATCTGATGCTCAACAACCTGAAGAACTTTCTCCCACAGAAGCTTAAAATCTCCACCAGCAGATTCACTTTCTTTCCAACCATCAGATGTCATCTTGTGACAAACAACTTTAACTGGAACAGCTTCGGAAGAATTCTTCGGAACACAAGTTATTGTTCCCTGCAAAAAAAAAAAAGTAGATATACATCTTAACATTTAACCTTACATCAGAGAAAGCACAACAAGAAGTCACTAACCTCAAACTTAAGACCATATTGGTCAATCAGTGGGGACAAGCACTGGGAAACATCTTTGGGTAGATACCCAAGCATCTCAGACAACCCAGAGTCAGAAGAAAGTACCTAGTATGAAAGCAAAAGAATCCAATGCTTAAGCAATAAATAAAGAGAGACCAGAACACACACAAGAAAGACAAAAAGGGTTAAACCTTTATAGCGTTGGGATCCTTGATGTTCTCAGGGTGTCTCAAAAGACAGATCTTTGCCCCAACTTCTAAATCCTGAATATCACTGAACTTCCTACCAACTATAAAAGTCTGAATAGCTTCGTCACCATTGGCTTCGTCTAAAGCCACAGTTTTCGAAATCTCCTCACTACTTGAGTCATCATCAAATTCGAGTATTGATTGCTGCTGCTGCTGCTGCTTCTGGGGATGGATGAAAGGACTATCTTCAGATTGTTTGGACCCTGACCACTGAAGAAGAGTGGTCTGAGTCAATCTCCGCTTCTTCTTGTTCTTCCTTGATAGACACAAATCATCTGTGGAAAATTGATTTTAGAATCGGTAAGTAACGAAACAGAACCTTTCTTAGTTAATTACTCACCAGAGTTGCCGGGAGAAGTCGGAGTCTCCGGAGAACGGATATTGTCTCTGATTGGAGAGATGAGATTGCCAGAGTCGTTGACATCGAGATTCAACGAGTTCTAAAAGAGGAAGTTTCAGAACAAAGGGGTTAACTTTTGTTTTTGTTTATGGGAATTAAAAAAATTCAGGGAGAAAATGGATACCGGAGTAGGAGTTGAAAGGAGATTGTGGCGACTGGGGAGAGATCGGCGGCGTTTTCCGATCAACCGAAGCAGGCTTTCTCGTCCGGTGAGCATTTCCCGCCGTAGGTACACCGACGCGGGAAATCTTTTAGATTTGCGTTACAGTTAACCTTTTCTCGGCCTGTCCTTTCGTTTCGACATTTTAAATGTTCTCTGTCGGAGCGTGCAAAAAAAAAAAAAAAAAAAAAAAAAAAAGAAAGTATTGTCGGAGAAGTTTTTGGTTCGGTCAAAGGTTTTCGACCTTTTTTTTGGGTTGAAAAACAAGAAAATATCTCACACTTAGTTTTCTGTTCTGTTTGGCATGTTCGGTTCGGTCTAGAACCCGATGCCCAGCCCCAAATTTATGTATGTGTTGCCACTTATGATGATTACCTCTGTTTCATGTGTATATTATTGTAGTCCAAAACCAGCCACTTAAAATGTTTTTTTTTTTTTTTTTTTTTTATCAACAAAGGACACTCTTCATAAAGGGAAACTTCAACATTTCAATGGATTGTCTACATTCTCTGTTCCGCAGAAACAAAAGGAAATGAAAAATACAGAGGGTTAAAACTGAAGACCATGTTCACGAGCTGCAGCAGCCAGAGCTTCAATGCGACCATGGTAAGGGTAACCACCACGGTCAAATGCCACCTTTGTGATCCCTTTCTCCAAGCATGATTTCGCTATCACTTCCCCTACTTTCTTCGCCACC
The DNA here is from genome assembly GCF_000695525.1 of Brassica oleracea var. oleracea. Taxonomy (NCBI): domain Eukaryota; kingdom Viridiplantae; phylum Streptophyta; class Magnoliopsida; order Brassicales; family Brassicaceae; genus Brassica; species Brassica oleracea. The sequence continues at coordinate 3,021,140 of NC_027755.1, forward strand.
TCCTACACGAATCAACAAAACGTACTAAATGATTCATCTCTCTTTATCAACTTGATTCATCTGGTATAAAGAAGAACTTACAATGGTTGGTCCAGAGGTGTAATCGAACTCCTCAGAGATAGGTTTCTGCTTGGTGGAAGCTGAAGCTAAGGTGTGCATCTTGGTATCGTCAATCACTTGCACATAAAGATGCTTGTTTGAGCGAAATACGCACAGCCTTGGCCTCTCCGTTGTACCGTTAACCTATTAAGACAAAAGAATCAAACTCAATAGCATTTGAAATTCCAAGTAAAATCTTGACAAGAATAAATCAAAGTTCCTACTCATAAATAATTTGCTATAACTGGTTACAGATTCATCACGGTAGCAACATTATCCATATTCTTCAATTCAATTCCTAAAAAAAAGCATCCAACTTTATCGCAATTCTAACAAAACTTGTCCAAGTAACCACTTTCTTGAGGAGATGATAGAGCTATTTGTGAAGAATTGAAGGAAGTGAAGTACCTTCTTACGGATGCGAGAATGGCGGGCGATTCTGTCTTCGCTGCTGGTTTTGGTTTTGGCTTCAACCACCATGGACCCAGACTTAAGCAGCGACGGCGGCGACCATGGTTTCAGAAAAACGGCACGGTGTTGCAGTCCGCTTCCCAGGAACGCATTTCGGTTAGTTAAGAGGCTCACCGAACCACACCCACTCACGCTCGCCATTTTCTCTTTGCGCTCTCTCCTTCTGTAAGAAAATCCTTATCCACTTTTCTTGCTGCTGCGTTTATATTTGCTTCATTTCTACTTAGAACCTCAAGTTCTTCACAATTTCAATTTCTCCCCCATTATTTGTTAAATTTGAGTTGTTGTCCACAGATTATAACTCTTTCTTTTTGTGGGCATATATTTCCATCGGCCCAAATGGGCTTACAAAAAGTAGAAACCTAATCATTAGATATTTCACTCTTTTTCTTTCTTTTCTCACTGTTAACACGAGGTAGCTGTGGTTGGGATTTGGGTGGTGATCGATTAGCCTCAACAGCAAACTTCAGACTCTTCTTTGCTGAGCTTACGGATTCAGAGGAGTCTCCCAAGTCTCCTACTTTTCCTTTCAACTTCAATTCTCCTGAAGATTTTTTCTGGAGGGACAATCTAAAAGGACGTTCCCTAACATGATCTGGGGAAAAGTTGGTCTGTTTAGCCAGTTGACACTGCTCCAGCAATGTTTTGGGAGGGTCTTCAGCTGCTGTCTCTCCCTTCGAGCTAGATGAAGGCCGAGCAGGTTGTTTATCACTAGGGCCTTTAGATGCTCTCTCTCCCTTAGAGCTATGGGATGTAGGTACATGCTTTCTCTCTGCCCTCCTAGCTTCTTCGCGATGTTTGCTTGCTGCGAAAGAATCATCGTACCTTCTCTTGTTGTATGCTTCTTTGCTAGGTGGTAATATATCCCTGTCTCGAGGAGCCTGTCGATTGTTCTCACGGTGGTCATCTCTAGGAGCATACCGGGATGTATATATGTATGTATATATATCTCTTCTGTTGTTTGTGTCTTGTAATCTAAAGCAGGTATTCGTTCTCAAACTGGTACCTAAAATTCCAAAAGTACGTAGATGGATTTGACCTTTTAAGTGGCCATGTTACGTTGCAGAAGTGAGGCCAGCTCTGATCAGATATGTTTGAACATGTTAGGGATGTTAATGAGGGTGATGGAGAAGACAAGGCACGTTATAGGAATCATGTTGTCCCACTTTCACTTTAAAGCAATCACATCATATCATTCATCACATTACCGCACATTGCACCTTATACGGCTGTACTTTTAGTTTTAAGGCCTGACATTTAGTTTTTGTTCTTTTTTTTTTAATTTCTTATAATAACCACTCATCTTATTTGAAGATCATTGATATATTGTTTGTAATTTTTTTAGTCACATGTTCTACTATTTTTGGGGGTAAGAACTGCTGTTATGGCTGTCAAAGTAACCAAACATGTAAATGGGATTGTACCGAACCAGAACAATATGTTTAAATTGGTTAACTTTCTTTTAAACTGAATTAACCAGGCAAGGAAACTAACCCAAAAGAAAACCGAAACTTCATGGCAATCAATGAGCCAAGACTAGTGTCCGATGGACCATTGGATAATAGTGGATAACATTGTCCCCCATGAGACTAGAGATCCGTTACTGAGATAATGTAAAGTTCTATCAGCTACATTTTTTTACGAAATACATTATTATTCAACGGTTATATTTATTTCTTATCATAACCAGTACTGGTTATAATCTCAAGTTCTTAACATATTAGATTAATCTAATGGTTCAATAAAATTAGGCCTGCAAGTTTGGTTTCTTCAGTTAGTTTGGATCGGTTAGTTTGGAATTCGGCTAGTTCGGGTCGGTCAAAATCTCACTGAAGTGAATCAAAATAAAATTCGGTTGGGTTCGGTTTTCGGTTAGTACGATTTCAAAAAAAATACCGAAGTTTTTGGTTTTGTGGTTAGTTCAGTTAAATTTTCGGTGTAAATCGAATAAAATTAAAAAAAAAAATCGGTTAATTTCGGTTCAAATTTTGATTAGTTTGGTTAGTTCGGTTGAGAATTTTGGTTAAAATTGATACTGACTGGTAAAAAAAATTTAGAAAACGAACTAGCCGAATACAGAACCGAAAACATTTTTTTGCCGAACTGAACCGAACCTTCTAACCGAACTAACCAAAACCCAAACTTTTCGGTTCAGTTCGGCAGGTATGGTTCAGGTAATAACCACAAGCCTAAATAAAACCATCAAAAGACTTAATTTCTTTCGAACGAAATGAAAAATCGCACCGTGAATTCGATAATTAGATCGTCACGGGGATTACAAACATCCGAATCAAAACTAATCATGGGAACTTTCATTAAAATCTAACTTAAAGGAAATATAGAAGCCGCGACCACATGAAGATAAGGAGAAGGAAGAGAGACATGGCGGGCTAATACAAACTGTACACATGGAAAAATAAAATGAAAAAGATTCGAATTCCCTTTTCACGTAATGTAATTACGTTGAAAGAGGAGAACTTTTGGTTATAAGCAACTAATCAAGAACTGAGATTGTTTGAAGAGTTTGACTTGTCAAGAATCGACCACATGACGAGGACATCTTCATAACCACAAGCCATGACGTCACCTTGAAGCTCCTTCACCGTTCTTCTCTCGTGTTCCTCCCTCGCCTTGGCGTTTGCGTGGCGGTTGTGTGACGTTTGCTGCGGTTGGTTAAAGAACGTCGCCGCTTTCTTGAATGGCGTTGCGATTGTTTTCTTCCATGAAGTCATTCTTTTATGGGTTTTGACAAAAAACAGAAAAGATGAAATTAGTTCTAACAGTGGATTCCTTCCTCGCTTTTCTCTTGGAATTGGATTGAAGAGGTCTTCTATGTATTTAATTTATACCACCACATGTGAACACAAAAACAGTTTCTCTTATGATTTTTTAAAAAATTGTAATAAAATAAAATAAAAATTATTAAACGATAAATAATATTGGAGAAATGGGAGAGAGAGTGTGGTCAAACGAGGCAAGATCCGCGATAAGAGCATTCCCATGAACCCATCAATTCGATTTCTTATCCTCCCCACGTGATCTTCTTTGCTCACAAACTAACACAGTTTCACCGTTTTTTCACCTTTTACCTTCAATTTATATCCCATTAATAATGATAGTAGTTAGATTGGTTTTAAAGAATGTAAAGTACTAATACATTTTACTTATCAAGGTATTTTCGATAGTTAATCAAGAATGACTAGTTATGATTCAGAGGCATTGGTGATTGGTCACAGTGAAGAATTCAATTTCATTGGACTATATTTTTTAGTTAGTATATTTTTACATGATGGTGATATGGGCCATGAATTTGTTTATGTTACAGCTCATAATTTTCTGTTGTAAGGTTAACTCCAACAGAATTCTGGAACATCAAATATAGTGGGAAAAAAAACCCTATTATTCCACTAAATTTGATGTTTTGTGAATAGTCATACATCTAATATTGTCTAATATTATTCTTCACACATAGGGTGCGGGTGTAAATTTTTTTTGGAGTCGAGGCAAAAAAATAAAATATTAAAACATAAATTATAAATTATTATTTTAATTTTTTAATTTTTAATTTTTAATTTTTTTTGTCAATATATACATAAATCTTTAATCATATCATGAAAAAATAACTGAATAGACATGAGATTTAAATGAAACTATTAAGAAAAATGAAAATTTTGCATTAGGAAACTAAGTGATTAGGTTTAAATGTCTACATATTTTGCAAAAATAATTTCCTATTAATAGATTCCATTGAATTGAGCCTGTTTAATTTTTCTTTCGGTCACAATTTGAAATTCGAAAATCGATGGGGGAAAATATTACAATTTGAGGGTGATTGGAGAGTGTTGTAGATGATGTGCACATCCTCATTTGTTTCGATAGCACCAAAAATAAAACAATCAAGCTGTTGTTTATTTTTACAAATATTTTTCTTTCTACTAAATATATATAAAATAATATATTTACAATATATGTATATGTATGACTAGACTATTATAGTTACCATAAAAATATTGTATAGCATATAAATATATATATATATATATATATATATATATATATATATCACATTTAATGATTTTTTATTATATATGTATTATATCTATTTAAAATAATCCTTTTTATAATTATACACTAATAATTTGTATTTATGTTTATTTATGTTATTATTTAATCAAATATATATACGACAAATATCTTTTACAAATTTCATAATTAATTTAATAATTATATTACAAAAAACTACCATTTAAATTCTACTGCAAAAAAAAAACTCCTACAGTTTAAGTTTTAAAGCAAAAAATATAAAACTACAACACAAAAATCTACAGCTTAGATTCTACGGCAAAATATCTAACGCTACATCAATAACCAATCGAGCCCTTTATCATGGGGGCAATAATCTAGAACTTTAAGAAAATAGCATGAATAGTAAGATTTTGAGTGGGGGCACTTATCTAGTTGTTCCAAGTGCATCCACCACTGATCACACATAATACTATTTATCACACTTAACATTTATTTAATAATAGAACAAAATTAATATTATTTACTAGTTCAAATTTCTAACTAAAACAAATATATTTTATATTTTTTTCGCAACACTAACCATTAAAATATTATTTATATTTATACTTTCATTTATTAATATAATTAAAGAGTATCTTCAGTAGAGCATATTGTAACTAAAAATGTCATAGATATTCTAATAATTTTCATTGTCTAATAATATAATTTTAGTTACAAATTATATTTTACATAAAACAAATAAATTAATACATAAACTAATTAAGACAAAATAAATACAAAATTACAAAAAAAAACAATTAACAAACAAACATAAAATATGAATATGATAAGTTAGTTTTAGAAACATATTACAATTTAAATTTTATTTTATCATTTTCATCTTAAATTTAAATGATAATTTAGTAAAAAAATATTAAAATTAATAATATAAAATATCATTTTAATGGAAAATTTGGTATTGTGATTAGATATTAAAAATAATAGAGATGTATAATAATATAAAATGTTGTTTTTAGTGTCATGGTTGGTGTTGACTTTAAATTTTTTTTATCACAATGTAATAATAATAATAAAAAGGAATCTCATACATTCTATTATGTATTTATAAAAACGTCAGTAATAGGTTAGATCTTACATGAATCTGTCTAAAGCATCTCCAACTATATTTCATTTGTTACTCTAAAATGAAGTTTGAAGTAAAAAATGCTTCAATCATACTTCATTTTTTGTTCTGTTATAGAGTAAAAGACGAGATTACTCCATAAATAGAGTAATAATTTTTTTTATTATTATATTATTTTTAATTCCAAAATAAAGTAGGCTAAAGTAAACTGAACTCTTTTTTAGAGTTTATTTTAAAGTAAAAAAATAGAATGGTAAATTGGAGATGCTTTGAAAACCTAGAGACACTATAATAAAATGTAACCAACAATAGTCAAAGTAGATGACAAAAGCAAAAAACTATGCTAATAGATTTTAATGATACAAAAATCACAACTGTTTTTTTAACATGATCCTCGACTGTTTTTTACTTGGACGATCGGGTTGATAGGTTTATAGTGAAATATAAATGCTATTTCTGATCACAAACCATAAGTAGATATTTTCTAAGCTCCATGGTTGTACGGTAGACATTTTTCAAGCTTCATTGGTAAGATAACTACGCACATGACTACGCACAACGACAAACCAAAAAACTTATTACATCAACTTTATATGGGGTCTTCCTTTCTATTTATGTTTTTACCCAGTCTCGTTTTTTCTTTATTGATTTTGCGCTATTTATAGATATTTTTCTCGTATGCTCTCCATCTCTCGCACAAAGGCAGAGTACCTACAAATGTTGTTTAGCGAATTTTGGTTTTTCTTTTGGTTATTTCACTAATTCTTATTAAAAGAGAAGCACCATAATAAATGCATTCACACTATAATAGATACGTGGTAGTTTTACAATGATTTGATAATAAATATGCTAACGCGTTTTTAAGCAGAAGACGAGAGGGAGACTAACAGACACTCCTCTCTCTTCTACGGTGTCCTGTATTGCATACAGCGTATCCAGTTTGGTTTTATACCAGTTTTCCACCCCCTTGGTGTGTTTCTGTTGCTTGACTATCAAGGCTCGTTGGCTATTTCGACAGCATGAACCGTCAATTTGGATCCCGTGCAAGAGAGGATAATGATGGGCAAACCAGACGCCGACTAAAAGAAAACGAGGAAACGATCATTAGGGTTCCTGCGTTTGATAACTCTGATCTGATTGCAAAGATCAAACAAACCCTAAGTGGTAGGATGTTTCATTCTGATGGAAGAAGCGTGGAGGCTCTGCTCAAATACATGCCCAAGCGCCGGATTTGGGATGTTGAGGGTCGGGTTAGAGGAACGAATCTTGGGAAAAATAAGTTTCACTTCGATTTTGATAGAGAGGAGGACCTGATCAAAGTTTTGGAAAAACAACCTTGCCACTTCAATAAGTGGAGCTTCTCCCTAGAGAGATGGACCCCGACAATCAAGGAGGACTTCCCGAACTCTCTGCCATTCTGGGCAGTGGTTTCAGGAGTTCCGATCCATTACAAAAAGCAGGAAACCTATGAAAGCGTGGGTAAGGCACTGGGTGTCTTCGACAAAGCGGATGTGGAAGGAAGTCGGGTGAGAGTCTTTGTGAATGGAGATCTTCCTCTGAAATTTGATTGTAAGATAGGATTTGCAAATGGCGATGTAGTGAAAGTAACAATCCAATACGAAGATCTATACCGGCACTGCTATTCCTGTAAGCGACTATCTCATGAGGAGGGCACTTGTCCGGAGCTTAATGAAGATCAAAGAGTGAGGAACCGCCTGGCGAGAATTGAGCAAAAAGAGAAGGAAGAAAGAGCGACGAAAGAAGCCTTCTCCATTCCCCAACGCCAAACCTCAGGAGCATACATTGACTCCTACAGACACGAGAGTAGGGGAGGAGAAACAAGACCGACATATCAAGGGTTCCCAAAATTCCGTAGGGAAAGCCGCAGAGAAGAGGAGAACGACCATGACCTTCGCAAACAACTTAAGGAGAGACGTGAGGTTCACTCAAAGAACGTATGGAACAGGCTTGATTCTGGTCAATACTCTGAGCTTCCCCGGAATCGGGATAGATACCATCCATATCAACACAGCTCAGGAGCTATATCAAAAGAGATAACTAGAGATACTGCTTCCTCGTCCGAGTGGAGACCAAAAAAACCACAGGGGGACAAATACGATAAACAACCTGCGAGGCCCTGGAATCAAACAAATACGAGCTCTAGGAGCAGGAGATCCTCCGATTCTCAGAGAACCATCTCGGATAATCCCCGAAGACAAAGCTCCCATGCTCACGCTAGGGGACGGAACTCACGCTCCCACCATCGGGGACTCTAGAATGGAGACCAGTTAATAGGCACAGGGAAACAGGGGCTCCCCGTGGCCTTTTGAAAAAAGGTGATAACCTTGTGAACTTAACACAGCTCTCAGAAAATGATGACACTGAAAAAACAACCAGCATTAGGAGTAACACTGAAGTTTATGAACCTGTAAGAAATAAACAGACTAATATCAGTCTAAATGACACTGGCAAAGAGAGAGAGAATGAGGTCGATACGAACATGAGCGTTGATAAGGAACCGCCGATAGATACCCGAGACAATGGTTTGAAGCACGGATTAACACATGGATTTGATCAAGAAACAGAGAAGGAAAAAGAAACAGAGAGGGAGAAAGAGGATAGAGAGCTGGAAAACGAGATCGATGAATACGCTAAGCTCGCTGACCTTGCTGACCTGGATATGACAGAAGACATGGTCAATCAAGACGATCTCTTAGATGAGATGGAGTTACTGAAGGAGCATACCAGAGACGATGAGATGGAGGATGGCCGGATAGAAGCTATCTCACAACTCTCTCCAGAGCGACAGTGTACTAAAACACAAATGGCTATAGGAAAGAAGACAGCCAACCATGAAGTGGAGAAAGGAGAGATTGTGGAGGAACGAGAGACTGTGGAACAAGTTAAACAGGATCCGAAGAACAAGGCAAGTGCTCAACAGACCTCAACTCTAGGAAAGAAAAGGGGAGCTCGTAGCCCAGATCTCAAAGGTGCTTCAGCTTCTAGGAAGCTAGCCAGTCGTGGACGTTTTTCTCCAAAATCAAAGGTGATGAAGCCTGCTCGGGAGACGACATCTACTGCTCAAAAGGTCCCTCGTCATGAGGTGTATCCATCTGCGATGAGAGGCAGAAAAACAGTGGCTACTCTAGGTTCGGTGGTGTCCCAGAAACCACCCAGTTCTCGATGAATGCAATTGCATGGAACTGTCAGGGGGCTGGTGCATACCTGACGAAGCAACACCTTCGAGAGTTGCACCGCTGTTTTCATCCTCGTTTTCTTTTTCTTTCTGAAACAAAAAACAATTTTAATTTTCTGCAAGATTTTAAGTTTGAATTTGGTTATGATAATTTGTTCACCGTGGAGCCATTGGGGCTAAGAGGTGGACTTGCTTTGTTTTATATGAATGATTTTGAGGTGAAGGTTGAATTCTCTAATGAACGAATGATTGACATAGAAGCCAAGATAGAAGGACACAAAGTGTTTATTACCTTTGTGTATGGTGATCTGGTAGTTGAATACCGCGAAGCCGTATGGGAGAGACTCATGAGAATCAGCCTTCAAAGATCGGGGCCTTGGCTTATGGTAGGAGATTTCAATGAGATCACGAGTAACTCAGAGAAAAAAGGAGGCAGGAAACGACCGGAGTCGTCATTTTTACCCTTTAAAAATATGATCTCAGCATGTGGTATGATTGACTTCCCATTCTCTGGGAATATTTTCTCCTGGGCTGGGAGGAGGAGATCAGGGAGGGTGCAATGTCGCTTGGATCGAGCTCTTGGAAATGAAGATTGGCACCAAGCTTTTTCCCACATTGATGTGGAGTACCTACTACGATGGGGATCCGACCATCGTCCTTGGTGAGAAAAAGCTTACCAATATAATTTTAGTTTCAAAAAATTTATTTTTGAATGGTGTGAATAAACGCAGATAAACTAATCAGACTAATATTTGTCTGATATCAAAGACGGAGAGGCCAAGATCAATGTCTGAATTCCGGCCTATGAGCTTGTGCAACGTAAGCTACAAGATCATCTTGTGAACAAAATTATCACCAAGTTAATTTCGGAAACACAATCAGCCTTTGTGTCTCGTAGACTCATTACAGATAATATCTTGATCGCGCAAGAGATGTTCCACGCACTACGTACGAACCCGAGCTGCCAAAGCAAATATGTGGCGATAAAGACAGATATGAGTAAAGCTTATGATCGTGTGGAATGGAGTTTCCTGGAAGAACTAATGGAAAGGATGGGCTTCAACGGGAGATGGATCAATAGGATCATGCGCTGCATCTCGTCGGTATCTTACCAAGTCCTCATCAATGGGGAAGCAAAAGGAAATATCACACCATCTCGCGGACTGCGACAGGGTGACCCTCTGTCACCATTTCTATTTATACTTTGCACAGAAGTGCTCATCTCTCAGCTAACGAATGCGGAACACGAAAAGAAGCTCACTGGCCTAAAGATTGCACAAGCCAGCCCGCCAGTTTTGCACCTACTCTTTGCCGATGACAGTCTGTTTTTTTGCAAGGCGGACCAGGGAGAATGTAGTGAGCTGATGAAAATCATTGACGTCTACAGCAACGCCTCAGGACAACAACTGAACAAATCAAAATCTTCAGTTATGTTCGGTTCTAAGGTAGTAGCGTCCTCAAAAAATGACCTGAAAAGGTCACTAGCCATAAATCAAGAAGGTGGAATGGGTATGTATCTCGGACTACCTAAAAAGATATGTGGCTCTAAGAAACAAGTTTTTAGCTACGTCCAGGAGCGATTGAATGATCGCACAAATTCTTGGTCGACGAAATTGCTATCAAAAGGTGGTAAAGAGATCCAGATCAAAGCGGTCGCTCAAGCGGTACCATCTTTCACCATGTCCTGCTACCTCTTACCACAAGGAATTACAAAGAAATTAACGAGTGCAGTCTCGCGTTTCTGGTGGAGCACCAAGATCAATAATAAGGGACTTCATTGGGTAGCTTGGGATAAAATCTGTGTACCTATGGACGAGGGCGGACTTGGTTTCCGTGACTTTCACGCGTTCAACCTTGCCTTACTAGCAAAACAGTTGTGGAGATTACTTCAGTACCCTCACTCTCTCTTAGCTCGAGTTCTAAAAGGTAGATATTACAGACACACAAACCCGATGAAAGTGCAGAAAGCAAACAACCCATCCTATGGATGGCGAAGCTTATTAGCCTCAAAAGAAGTTCTTCATAAGGGTCTCCGGAAGAAGATAGGGAATGGACATACAACGAAAGTATGGGAGGAACCCTGGCTCCCAACGCAACCAGCGAGAGCACCACTTAGTATTGACAATGTCCGAGATGAAGACTTCCGCGTTCACCATCTCATTGATGCTCAGAATCAGTCTTGGAATCTAGAGATACTAAACGCAGTCATCACCGCGGAGGATATTCCCAGGATTACATCACTCCGGGTGAGCCGTACAGGTCGACATGATAGTTACTCCTGGGATTTTACGAAGTCCGGAGTATACTTGGTGCGATCAGGCTACAAAATAGCCCACGAGCTCCATTCTGCGGCCAGCCCGAACGTGGTAACGGAGCCTAGTACAACAGAACTGAAGAAAGCAATATGGAAGCTCAAAGCCCCACGAAAACTTAAACACTTTCTATGGCAAGTTACAACATGATACCTAGCGACGGCAAAGCAACTTAAAGTGAGACATTGTGCTAATGAAAGTATATGTGTTCGATGCGG